>NW_006409177.1:261479-267276 GCF_000296735.1 Chrysochloris asiatica
TCTGAGGACCGTCTCCTCCAAGAGCCGACACAAAGCGCTCTCTACCTGTGGCTCTCACATCACTGTGGTGTTCATGTTCTTCTTGCCCCTCATCTTCACCTATGTCCCCACAACTGATTCTGTCAGTGACAGCAAGGTGTTTGCCCTGTTTTACACTATGATTGCTCCCATGTTTAACCCTTTCATCTACACTTTGAGAAACAAAGATATGAATAATGCCATGAGGAAAGTATGGTGTCGAAACAAGCTATCTGAAGGGATGTGACACATTTGGTATAGAGCTCTTTGTCTGATCCTGTCGTTGCCACAGCATCACTAACATTGTTCAGTGTAGCAGGTGCACAGGGGTGCTACGGTTTCATCAAAAGTTGCAAGCATTAAGAGAGAATGCATGGTGGTCACCCTTATTTTGCACTCTACTGTTCCATGTTTCTCCGAAAGAAGTAGATTATATGATCTACAGAGCTATGCCAGCTCAGATAGTTTAGATCTTGCTCTGTTCTTTATGATTACAGACAGAGCGGGCATTATTATACTTGTATCAGAGCAGACTATAGACTATAGAAGTCCTGCCCTGCTTTAGGAAACAGATACAAGGAAACTTCAAGAACTTTGTTGGAAAATGGAATTTAAAGATAAAAATTAAAAATAGTAACTTTATTTCTTAACATAATCTCCATCAAAATCAAGATACTTTTATAAGCAATGATATCAGGCATTTAAATCATTCCTAAAAAACTGAGGTCCTGGAAATTTAACCATGTCAATGTAGGGGGTTTTTTTTTTGTTTGTTTGTTTCCCCCCCACCCCACATTTTATTAGTTGAAGAAAAGTAAAATGGCTAACCTTAAAGATCTTATTGTTTTTAATATTAGCGTGACAAAAAAAGTAGGAAAGAGCCTAGTAGGACTGTAAGTTGGATGCCTAATGATTTCACATAAAAGCTCTCAAAAAATCTCCCTCTTTTGATGAGAAAGAGGAATGCGCTGGAACATTATTGCAAAGGACTCTAAGAAAGCTTTCCCTGGTATTTTAGAACTAAAATTTGGCTAACTTTCTTACAACACTCTCATAGTTAGCAGATTTTTTCATTCTTTGACCCTCCAAATAGTCAACAAGCAAAATGCATTTCAGCATCATAATGATCTGCTGCCAATACCTTTGTTCTTGACCAGTCTGCTTTTACTTTGGCAGGCCTACTTCTACCTCTTGGTAGTCATTGCTATGATTGTGCTTAGTTTCAAGATTGTAAAATCATGGTTCATTTCCTGTTAAATTCTTCCAAGAAATACTTCAGGATATTAATCTTACTTGTTTTTAAATTTCCATTGAAACCTCTGCTCTTATTTACAACTGAAATGGGTGCAATAATTTTGCCATCCATTGAGAAGAGAGTTCACTCAACTTTAATTTTCAGTCAGAATTGTGTAAACTGAACCAGTTGAAATATCTCAGGTGTTAACTACTGTATCTGCTATAAATCATTAGTCCTCTTCAATTAGGGCACACAATTAATCTTTTCCTTGCAAATTGATGCGAGTGTTCTGGCACTGCAGAATATATCTTCAACATCATTTCATTCCTTTTTAAAATGAGGTACTAATTTATAAGTTGCTAATTTCTTTGGAGCATTGTCCTCATAAAGCTTTCCATAAAGCATCAATGATTTCACAATTCTTCCCCCCAACTTTACTATAAATTTAACATTTGTTAATGCTTTAATTTTAGCAGAATTCACTTTGCTCTTATAGCAGCTATTATCAAACTGATCTTTTTTAAATAAAGTTTTTATTGTGAAATGAGTGACAGTTTACATGGCAGAACATCAGTTATGCACTCAACCAATCGTACTTTGTTTCACTGCAATGATTACAATCCCCTTTGTGCACCATTGATTAACGGTATTTGCCTCTATTCACATTTTTGTTATTATTATTATTATTTTGGTACATACATAAACATACAGGAATACATAATTGTTTAAACAGACAAGGCACACATTTTGCAAGCCAGCTCCTGCCTATCAGCACACACCCTTTCTCTTTCCATGAGTCTAGAGTCCTCAGCTGCTCTATCTTTCCATACCATCACTTCTGCTTCCATCTCTGGTATCGCTGCTTCTTTGGTTAGGATATGAAGTTCCGTTCTTGCTCTTCCCTCTTGATGGTCCCTAAAGTCCTCTGTTCCTGGAATGTAAGGTTAACTACTACCACCTTTTTGTTACACAAATTTGACCTTTACAGTTGTGGTAATCACAGTTAGTCATCATAACAATTATTCACTATTAAATCAAAAGAATCCTCTCCCCATCTCCATTCACCAGACCTATGATGAAAAATATTCAGTGAGGAGTCTATCTACCCCATCTTGCTCTGAAACTAAACTCCCTCTTGAAAATTTATAAGCCAGCCACTTTGTGCCTTTATCTTGTTATTGTTAAGTGTCTTTGAGTCAGTCCCAACCCATAGCCACTCTGCATAGGGTTTCCAGGAAGTAGCTAGTGAGCTTGAACCGCCAACCTTGTGGTTCAAACCAATTTTGCAATCCAGTGCATTACCCCACATTGTCACATCAGGGCTCTTCCTGCTTTTATAACTCCCCAGTCTGGGTAGCCAATGTCTTCTCTCCCCATCCCTATCAACTGTGTGCACTGAGGTGATAGGCTTTATCCTTAAAGTGAAAACTCCTTCCATTTCAATTGGAATTTTGAGCTACTATATCTAAAATTATGCTACTACCAGAAGGAGCTCTGGTAGCGTAGTGGTTACGAATCGGGCTGCTAACCACAAGGTCAGCAGTTCGAAACTACCAGCTGCTCCACTGGAGAAAGATGAGACTTTCTGCTCCCATAAATATTTACAGCCTTGGAAACCCTGTACAGGGTCACTATGAGTCGGATCCGACTCCACAGCACAGAGCCACCAGCCACCACATCTAAAATGAAAGGTAAAATTCACCGTATTGTAGCAGTCTACACTTTCTTCCTGTATCAAACTTCATCTTTCTCAAGTCAAGTTCTGATCATCAAGCCATTCAAATTATGTCAAATGGGTACCATATACAAGTTTGGGCATTCTTGCATGCCTCCCCCCACTTCATATTAGCTGGACACTTCACTCTCAGTTCTAGTTCCCAGTGGTTAGGGAAGTGTTCATGGGCTCAGAAGTTCCCAGGTCTTCCCACTTTGGACCAACCAGCCCTTCCTCTTATCTCTCTCATCTCAAGGTCAACAGGAGTCCATGGAATATGGTTGAACTCAGCCCATGTCTTCATTACTGTCTTTCCCCCACTTCTACTCACAAGTAGACCAATGTGGTCACCAGAGAGCTTACAAGCCTGCTTGTTTGTTTCCTTTGAATTTCAGTCTTGGAAGGGAGCGCATCCTGAAGAGATATGATGGTTTACCTTGAAGTCTTTCAGGCCAGCAGATTGTTTGTTATTGTAATAGCCAAGTCTGCTGGGGTGGTTTTTTTGGCTTTTGTTTTTTTTTTCTGCTGGTCTTCCTATAAGAAGTATCTCTGTTCTAGCCACTCCGGGTTGTTCTGCATGTCGTTTCAAGTGGGAGTGTCCTACCTCAGATGATTCTAGATGGGGTTTAGGATTCCACTTAAGGCCCTATACTCTCCAATGGCTCCACAAGAAGCACATGTCACTGGGCAGGTTCTAGAACATGTTAGGTATTCCAATCAATTATTGGCTGAAGATGGGCTTACAAGCTCTGTAATCATATTTCCTGATATTCCTCTCTATCCAACTCAAGTGTTTATTTTAAAGTATTAGGCAAGGTAAACCAATATTCATTTTAGGTAGTTTAACATCATTTCCTCTTTTACAGATTATCTCTGAATGCTGTATCACAGGGATGCATACTTAACCTTGGAACAACAGGGCTCTGTGATACATTTAGCCCATGCAAACCTTTCTATGTGTTCCCCTGTCTTTCTTGTTCTTCTTTCTCCAACCCTTTCTTGTGTTTTGCCCTCCCCTTTTTTTGTATATTGCCATCCCTCTCACCCAAGCCGTGATGTCACTATCCCCAACCTATGCCTTACTGTCTCGTACCTCTCAACCGTGGCAGCCAACAGAGATTTTTTTTTTTTTTTTTCTTTTAGCATGGGCATCTTTTCTTAAGCTTTTACAATAATGGTCTTATGCAATATCTGTCCTTTTGTGAGCCAACATTTTAACATTATTTCCTATCTTTTACCACTTCAGCCTATGTCTCAATCCCTATATCATGGAGTCTTGCTGCAAATGACCTTTCTTTCCTTGATTATTTCTACATCAAATGTCACAGTCCACCTCTATTCCATTTAGCCCATGTAGTCTTCCTATAGTCTTTCCCTATCGTCCCCACTCCTCTAGCCTTCTCCCCCTACATGTACATTGCCCACCCTCCTATTTATTGCCCTCAATGTCCACCGAGTGTCTATTCCCTGACCTGTAAGTTACTGTCCCCTCCATCCCACACTTGGTAACCCTCAAAGTATTATTCTTTCAGAATGGAAATCTTTTAAGTGTTAACAGTAATGTACTTATGCAATATCTATCCATTTGTGCCTGACTAATTTCACTCAGCATTATGTCTTCAAGGTTTATCAATGCTATGCAATGTTTTGCAGCTTCATCATTATTCTTCAAGGTAGCACTGTATTTTATTGTGTGTCTGTACCAGAATTTGTTTATACATTCTTCTGCTGATTGGATATTTGGGTAGTCTCCAGTTGTTTGCAGTTGTGAATAATGCTGTGATGAACACTGGAATGCACACATCCACTCTGTTCTGCCTCACAGTTCTTGTGGATATAAACCATGTAGAGTAATTGCTGGATCATAATGTATTTTATTTCCAGATTTCTGAGGAAGTGTCACACTATTCTTCAGGGTGGTTGAACCAATTTTCAGTCCCAACAGCAATGTAGGAGGGTCCCTAGTCTCTCCACACCCTCTCCAGCATTGGTTGCCCTCTGATTTTTGGAACTTTGATTTTACTGCTCATGTAAAATGATATCTCATTGTTGTTTTGATGTGGGTTAATGTGCTTGCCTGCAAGGTCACTTTGAACCACAAGGTCAGCTGTTCAAGCTCACCAGTTGCTCCTCAAAACCCTATACAAAATCGCTATGAATATGTACTGACTTGTTGTTGTTATGTGCCATCGAGTCGGTTCCGACCCATAGCGACCCTGTATAGGGTTTCCGAGGGTGTAAATCTTTACGGGAGTAGAAAGCCTCATCTTTCTCCCGCTGAGCAGCTGGTAGTTTCGAACCACTGACCTTAAGGTTCGCAGCCCGATTCGTAACCACTACGCTACCAGAATTTAAAAACTACAATGGCTAATGATATTGAATATTCCTTCATGTTTCTTTGCTGCCAAAATGCCTTCCTTGGTGAAGTATCTGTTCATGTTCTGTGCCCAGTTTTTAATTGGGTTTTTGTCTTTTTCTTGTCGATGTGTTGTAGTTTCCTATAAATTTTAGAGATTAGTCCCTTGTCTGATGTATCATTGCAAAAGATTTTTTTCCTAGTCTATGGGCTCCTTTTTTACTCTTCTGCTGAAATTCTTTTGATGCATATAAATTTTTAATTTTTAGATGTCCCACTCATCTAATTTTTTCTCCCTTGTTTGTTTGGTTTTTGCCATGGTTGATAGTCTATGTGTGGTATATATTAGAGCCCTTAAGTTTGTTCCTATTTTTTTCATTGACAATCTTTATAGTTCTTTAATCAATGTTGAGCTAGTTTTCATATGTGGTGTGAGGTATAGGTCTTGTTTCATTCTTTTGCAAATTAATTT
>NW_006409177.1:268114-269812 GCF_000296735.1 Chrysochloris asiatica
AATGGGTGCTGGATTATATCAATTGCCTTTTCGGCATCAATTAATACAATCATGTGGGTTTTGCTCTTGTTTTTTTATTTATTTATGTGATGAATAATGTTGATTGTTTTTCTAATATTGAACCATCCTTTCATCCCTGGTACAAATTCCACTTGGTTGTGATGTGGTATTTTTTTATTATGTTGTTGAATTCTGTTGGCTATGATTTTCTTGAGAATTTTTGCATCCATCTTCATGAGGTCTAACAAACAATGGTCTATAATTTTCCTTTTTAGTGATGTCTTTCCCTGGTTCTTGCATGAAATATATTAGGATGTCATAAAATATATTAGGATGTTTTCTGCTCTTTTCTTATTCTGGAATAGTTTGAGTTGAATAAATGTTAGATCTTTTCTGAATGTTTGGTAAAATTCACTGGTGAAGCCATCTGGGCCTGGAATTTTTTTGATTGGGACTTTTTTTGATTACCTGATCTATTTTTTTTTTCCTTTGTTATAAGTCTTTTCAAGTTTTCTTCTTCACTCTGTGTAATGTAGGCCAGTCGTGCTTTTCCAAGAATGCATTAATTTCTGCTAGATTTTCAAATTTGTTGAAGTATAGTTCTTCACAGTACTGTGCTATTATTATTTTATTTCCATTGGTTCTGTTGCACTGTCTCCCATGTGATTTCTTATGTGTGTTATTTGTGTCTCCTCCCTCTTTACTTTTGTTAGGTTTGCAAGAGGCTTGTCAATTTATTAATCTTTTCATAGAACAAGCTTCTTGTCTTATTGATTGTTTCTATTGTTTATCTTTTTTCTAGTTCATTTATTTCTGCTCTAATCACTATTATTTCCTTTCTTCTGGTGGCTGTGGTTTTACTTTGCTGTTCTTTTTCTAATTGTTGAAGATGTTATGTTAGTGTGTTGATTTTGGTTCTTTCTTTTTCATCTTTTTAAAAAAGTTTTTATTGTGAATTGAATGAAAGTTTGCAGGGCAGATCATCAGTTTTACTTTCAACAAATCATACACCTTGTTTCATTACAATGATTATAATCCCCTCCATGTACCATCAGTTAACAGTATTTCTCTTTATTCACTTTAGCTTTTTTAAAACAACACTCAGGCATATATAATAATTTACACCACAAAAGGACACATTCTGCAAGTCTGCCTCCTGGCCACCAGTTCTTAGTCCCTCTCTTTTCATGAATCTAGAGTCCTCAGCTGCTCTCTCTTTCCATGTCCCCATCTCTGCCTCCATCTCTGGTGTCACTGCTTCTCTGGATAAAGTCTCACATTCTGCTTTTGCTCTTCCCCTTTGATTAACTGCTCCCCTGTTTTTGTTACAAAATATCTACCTTTACAGTTGTGACTATCGCAATTTAGTCATGATAACTGTTACTCAGTATTGAATCATAAGAATCTTAACCCCATGTCTTTTTTTAATGTTTTATTGTGAATTATATGATAATTTACATGAGAGAACCTCAGTTCCATATTCATTCCATCGTACATCATTACATTGCCATGGTTCCAATCCCCTCCATGCCTCATCTTCCGACCAAAGGGCACATCCTAGAAGCCCGTGCTCTACCCCCACCCCCTCAGTCTTCGGCCCACAGTTCCTTTCCCTCTCTGGATCCAAAGTCTCGAGCTGCTTCATCCCTCCTTGTCATCATCTCTGTCTCCATCTCAGGCATCCCCAGTTCTCTGGGT
>NW_006409178.1:0-15802 GCF_000296735.1 Chrysochloris asiatica
GTCCAGTGCTTACACTACAGCAACTCACCAAGATTCCCATTATCTAGGAAAAGGAATTTACATGAGTAAACTAATGCTATTGAAACTTTGATAAGTTATATATACATTTCTTCCATTGTTGCCATTTGTGAGCATTTATTATATTGGAAGAGGAGAAATAACAATGCACAGGAATTTGGCCAGCGATCCAATGAGTACCGCACAATACCTAATGCATGGGAAACATGAAGTAAACCATAGTTGGTTTTGCACAGATGATGTATAACATCCCAGCCAGATGGAATGGCAAAGTGGCAGCATCAGTGGGCTCAAGTGTGACAACAACCGTGATTTTGGCCCAGGACCGGGCAGTGTTTCTTTGTGCTGTGCATAGGCTCGCCATAAGTCTGTATCGTCTCTATGTCACATAACAACAATAACAACAACAATGTTTAACACAACCACTCTGTCACTGGTGACATTTATGAACAGCAGGATTGTGTAACAGTCCTTAAAAAGTAGCAATCTCTTTGAAGCTTTGAATCTATTTTATAGTCTCCAATTTAAAAATGACAATATAAAGATAAGATAAATTTAGCTAAAACAATACTTGCTTGTTTTTTATGTCTAAAGGACAGACATAAGTTTAGGGGAAATGTGTCATAATATGTCTTCCTCTAACATACGTACTTGGAGTCTCCTAAAGAGAGAGAAACATTGTCCATAAAACATAACAGCAGTTTGAATGCATATGTTAGGGGGACGTGGAAATTAAAGAATTTTTAAAATCCAGTGCATCCTACATGGAATAATTCCTCAAATGTGTCTGAGTGTAGGTGTTCCCCATCAAGTATCATTGGCTGATTTCTACAAGTGGATCACCAGACCTTTTATCTGAGGTGCTTCTGGTGGGACTACTCATACTGGCAACATTTCTTTTAATTCATTTGAACTGTGCAGGGAGTCTGTTTTTCCATATGTAAAAGACATAATGAAAGAAAACCTAGTCCTTGATGCGGGGAGTGTGGTGGCTCTGTAGCATGAGCAGTGCACTGAACACCACAAGTTCATCGGTTGCAACCCTCTAGCAGGAGACAGTTTCCAGTTCCAGCCCATTGGCAATCGAAAGATTATACTTTCTACTGCTGAAAAGATGTATACCCTCGGTAACCCTATGTAGTGTCCCTCTAAAGAGCAGACAGAACATTAGGGGAACTGTGTCAAAAAATGTCATGTTCTAACATATGTACTTGCCTCATGTTCTAACATATGTACTTGGAGTTTCGGTAAGAGAGAGAAACATTGTCCATAACACATAACTGGGGATTGAATGCCTAAGTTATGGAAATGTGTAATTAAAGTATTGAAACATCCAGTGCATCCACATGGAATAATTCCTCAAATGTGTCCGATGAGGATTTCTACTCCTGCCAAGATTTACTGCCTCAGTAATTCTATGTAGTGTCCCTGTGATTCAGAACCCATTAAATGGTACATAACAAAAAGAATTCATTGATTTTATGACATCAATGTTGTCTTGCTTTTAGCCATGGTTGTTAAGTGCCATCAAGTCCTTTCCAACTCATAGTGACTTAATACAGGGTTTCCTGGGAGCATCTGTTGAGACTGAACCATTCCACCTTGCCTTTCAAACTGACCTTGTGGTCCAGTGCTTACAGTACAGCATCACACCAAGACTCCATTATCTAGGAAAAGGAATTTACCTGAGTAAATTGATAATGCTATTGAAACATCGATATGTTATATGTAAATGTCTTCCATTGGTGCCAGTTGTGAATATTTATTATATTTGTTTTCCTGGGAAAATATAGATAGAATATGGTGAGTACCAGCTGCTTCTGGGGAAGTGTATACAGAGCTGCTTAGGGTCAGAACCGACTCAATGGCATTTAAGAACAACAAGTCTTTGAAATGAACCATGTTGACCCCTATGAGTTTTGAAATGTAGATGATTTTGTATGACTTTTCTTGGAAATGACTAATGAATTAAGCATATATTGGAGGAAAGATTTTAGGAAGGTTTGTTGTTTGTTTTCTTTCTGGTTGTAATGACTCTTTATTACATCGCTCTCTTTATATTCAGTTAAGCTGAAGAAAGAACATGGGAAATTTAACCATCATTCACTTATTTGTAATGGATGATTTTCTCATAGTGGTTTCTTCTTGCTGCCCCCTTTCTTTCTTCCGTTCTCTTCCTTCTTATACATTTCAAAACTAATGTTCTCATTTATACTTCTGATCCACTCTAATTACAAAACAAATTCTCATATTTCTCATTTGTCCCATCACTGAGCAAATTTCCCCCCATTCTTCCTTCATCCTTATCTTTTCTATTCTTTTCCCACCATTTCATTATGCTAGTAGCAGCTCCTTCAGGTCCTCTCAGGTCTTCCCATTTTCTTTACAGAAAGGAGAAATGACAATTCACAGTTTTTGAATAGCAATCCAATGAGTATTGCACAATACCTAATGCATCGGAAACATTAAATAAACCATAGTTGGTTTTGCACAAACGATGTTTAACATCCTAGCAAGATGGAATGGCAAAGTAGCAACATCATTGGGATCAAGTGTGACAACAATTGTGAGGTTGGTCCAGGACCAGGCTGTATTTCTGTTGTGCATAGGGTCGCCATGAGTCTGTACTGATTCGATGGCACATAACAACAACAACAACAATGCATAACACAACCACTCTGTCAGAGGTGATATTTATGAACAGCAGGATTTTGTAATAGTCCTTGAAGAGTAGAAATCTATTTCAACCTTTGAACCTATTTTATAGTCTCCGGTGAAAAAAATGACAAAATAAAGATAAGATAAATTTAGCTAAAACAATACCTGGTGTTCTGTCTAAAGGCAGACAGAATATTAGGGGAACTGTGTCGTAATATGTCATCTTCTAGCATACGTACTTGGAATCTCGGATAGAGAGAGAAACATTGTCCATAAAACATAACTGCAGATTGAATGCATATGTTTTGAAAATGTGTAGATTAAAGATTTTTGAAAATCCAGTGCATCCTACCTGGAATAATTCCTCAGATGTTTCTGAGTACAGATATCCCCCACCGAGTATCCTTGGCTGATTTTTATAACTGAATCACCAGAACTTTTATCTGAGTTGCTTCTAATTGAACTCCTCACACTGGCAACATTTCTTTTAATTCATTTGAACTGCGCAGGGAGTCTTTTTGTTTTTTGTTTTTTTTTTCATATATAAAAATGATGAAAGAAAACCTATTCCTTGATATGGGGAGTTAGTGGCTCTGTAGCATAAGCAGAGTACTGAAAACCACAAGTTCATCAGTTCAAGCCCACCAGCCATCCATCCGCATGGGAAAGATTATACTTTCTACTCTTGCATAGATGTGTAGCCTTGGTAACTCTATGTTGTTAAGTGCCATCAACTCCTATTTGAATCATGCTGACCCTTTAGGGTTTCCAATGATCCCTCTTGGGAGAGTGACCCATCCACCTTGCTGTTCAAACCGAGCTTGTAGTACAGTGCTTGCCATACATTGTCACAGAAAAATTTTTAAGAAGATGTTTTGTTTTGGATCACACTTTCTACTCCTGTAAAGATGTTTAGCCTTGGTAACTCTACATATGAGTTAGAACCAACTAAATGGCACATAACAAGAAGAATTTGCTAATATTATAAAATCAATATTATCGTTTGGTCTTATCTGTTGTTATTGTTGTAAAGTACCATCAAGTCCTATCCGATTCATGCTGACCCTTTAGGGTTTCCAAAGATCCTTCTAGAGAGACTGACCCATCCACCTTGCTGTTCAAACCGTACTTGCAGTCCAGTGTTTGCCCTACAGTGTCCTACAAAGACTCCATTATCTTGGAAATTTTACATGGGTGAACTAATGCTATTGAAACGTTGATATGTCATTTGTCAATTTCTTCCATTGCTGCCATTGGAGAATATCTATTATATTTGTTTTCTGGGAAATTATAGACAGAGTCTGGTGAGTTCTCATCCTGTTGAAAATGATATAAAGGCAAAGCTTTGAGTACCTTGCCAGCACATAGAACACACAATGGCTACAGGGTATAACAGTTTATTTATTACTTGAATTAGACTTTTTTTTTCCTGTTTACTTTGAAATTAAAAAAATATATATGTATATACGTGCACTCCAGTAAAATGGAGGGAGTGCAAGTAAGTTTTTTTTATATTTACATGCATGCCTGGCATGTAATTTGAAAAAATTAAGGCCTCCATTCAGTAAGAGCAAGGGTATGAATGCCTTGGCTCTATGCAGAGCTTTTCTCATGATTAAATGAGTTTAAATTGTCACTTCAAGGGTGCTTTTGCTTTTCCTTATGTTTAATGGTTTTTCTCATTTTTTCCCTTTTGGTGATAAAATGGAAAAATGACGATGTAAGATTTTGATTTATACATATACTAGTAAAAGTGTACAGTAAGATTTTTGCTTTTTTGTTTTGCTTCTGGTGCTAATGATTTTTACATTACTCTGTGTAACAGCCTTCTGAAAGAAAATGGCAAACTTTAATGACAATTCACTTATTTGTGTTATATGATGTTATTAGAGTGATTTCTACTTATTGCCTCATTTTCTATTCCTTTTGCATTCTCTTTAGACATTTTAAATATAATTTCCTCCCGTATACTTTAAAAAAAATTTTTATTGTGAATTATGTGTTAGTTTACAAGGGACAACATTATCTTTACATTCATCCTATCATATTTCATTTCATTGCAATGATTACAATCACCTGCATGCATCATCAAACAACCAAAGAGTACACCCCACACGCCTGCCCCCCAGCTGCCAGAACATAGCCCCTCTCCCTTCCTGATTTCAGAGTCCCCAGCCACTCCTTCTCTTCATGTCATCGTCTCTGCCTCCATGCCTGATGTTCCTCTTCTATACTTTTGATACATTTTCATTATATTACAACTTCTCACTCTATTACTCTTTCTTATTTCTCTCTTCAATGAGCTTATGTTTTCCCCTTAATCTTTCTTAATCCTTATCTATCATATTCCCTTTCCATTATTCTATAATGCTAACAACAAATCCTTATTACCCACTCTTAAATGAGGGAAATTCTCTAGATGTTACAGAACTCTCTGATGTTTCCTCTGTGAAATGAGAAACAACAATTCACAAGTATTTTCCTATAGTACAATGAATCATCATCACATGCAAGAAAACACACCACAAAAGTAGGAAGACAAAAAGCCCTGTGAAAGCCTTCCCAAAATACATGAACAGAAGACTCGTTTCACTAAATATGACTGAATAGAGAATGAGCACAAGAGAAGATGCTGCACACTATTACTGACTAGCGAATTAAGGGATCATGAGTACCATTGTGTTCTCTATCTTACTATAAGTATTTTAACAAGAATTCATATATGGGAAGGAGTCCTTGTGTGGCTTTGTTAAGATAAACACTGGCCTGCTAATCACCAGGTCAGTGGTTCTCAGTCACCAGCTGCTCTTTGCAAACCTTCCCTATACAGGGTCACTATGACTTGGAACTGACTCGATAGCACTTAACAACAATGATAACATATATAGGATGAAACCACATTAAACTTCACACTTGCAGTTGAATGTGTGCTTACATGGTTAAAGGTTTATGAATTCCATTTTCTAGTGAACAATGTCATCTCATTGTTTTTCCATTTTGACATTTTGCTGCAGTCATATAACATAACAAAATAAGAGAAACCTAGTTGTTGCCAGTTTGAAGTGAAGGCTTGCCGTCTGTCACTGTAGTCAATCACAGAGAGATCCACTCAGAGCTTTATTAACAGAAAGCTAGCTGTCCAGAGGACCATGAGAACATCTTCCCAAGACAGTACTGCCCATGGTGAAGAGTGGGCACCCTATATAGGATAAATTACATTTGGATATACACTTAATATAGTTTACCATTAAAATAGCATTTTGGAAAAAGAAACAATAAAGCAAAGGGGAACAAAGAGGCAATGATCCTTTTGACATTTTAGTTTTGGGGAAAGGGGAACAAACAGGCAAGAATCCTTCTTAAACATTTTATCTTCTGGGAAACAGGAACAAATAGGCAAAAATCCTTCTTAAATATTTTACCTTCTGGGAAAGGGGAACAAACAGGCAAGAATTCTTTTTAAACATTTTGTCTTTGCTGATCCTTAACTAACTTCAGTACCTAATGACTAAATGACTTCATTTTGTTTAAGTCATTAGACCCATGCTATCATAATGAAGGATATGTAAGCCTTTGCATAACATTTTCAAAATATGATAAATAAACATATAAAAATAGACTTTGCTAAATGGAAACTTGTATCAGAGGCACAGGCTCTAAAAGTAATAAGAAAAAAATATGATGATTTTGCCACTGAATAAATACTGTGGAAGAAATAGTATTATTTTATTGTCTCGACTGATAGAGATGACAAAATAAAGGTAAGGTAAAGTGTAGATAAAGAATACATGACTTTCTAATTAAGGAGCAGACAGAACATTAGGGGAACTCTGATAATACTTCAACTTCTAATATGTGTAAGTCAGTTTCCATATTTGCATGAATGTCTGGCATGTCATTTGAAAACCATCAGACCTTCATTTAATAAGAGCAACTGTATGAGTGCCTTAGTATTGGGCTCTGCGAAGCGCCTTGGCTATGAGTAAATGAGCTTGAATTGTTACTTCAATGGTAATTTTGTAATCCTTATGTTTAATGGTTTTATTCACTTTAGGAATTTTGCAGATGAAATGAACATACAATTGTAAGGTTCTAATGAGTTATATATACATGAGTGAAGAGATTTTAGGGAAAAAAATTTGCTTGTTTGTTTTCCTTCTGATGCTAATGATTTTTTCATTTCTCTCTTTACATTTCAGATGATTTGAAGAAAAAATATGGTAAACTTTAATAACAATTTATTTATTTGTATTATATCTTTTTTGTTGATGTTGCTGCTTTTTGCCTCATTTTTTTTTTTTTTGCCTTTAGCATTCTCTTTAGACAATTTGAAAATAATTTCCTCCTGTATACTTTTGACACTATATTACAACTTCTCAATCTATTTCTCTCCTTTCTTGTTTCTCTCTTCGGTGACCTTTTTTCCACCTAATTTTAAAAAATCCTTGTGTATTATAGTCTCTTTCCATTATTCCATTATGTTAACAACTCCTTATGGCCCATCCTTAAATGAGGGAAGCTGTCTACGTTTTAATGAACTCGCTGATGTTTCCTCTGTGAAATGAGAAATGAGAAAGAACAGTTCACAAGTATTTTCCTCTAGTGAAATGAACCATCACATGTAAGAAAACGCACCCACCAAAATAGTTGAAAGACAAACAGCGCTATCAAATTTCCCAAAGCACATGATCAATTGAATCAGGTCATTTCACAAAAGGTAACTGAATGGTTAATGAACACAAGAAAAGATGCAGCACATTACTTGCTATCATTTTTAAGTGCTGTCGAGTCAGTTCCCGCCCACTGTGACTCTGTGTAGAGTTTCTGAGGAGCGACTAGTGAGCTTGAACTGACAACCTTCTGGTTCAAACGACTTTGCAGTCCGGCACATTAACCCACAGGCCACACCAGGACACCAGCACACTCCTACTGACTAGAAAATACTAATTAAAGGCATTATGAGTTCCACTGTGTTCTCTTAATGTAAGTATTTAGATGTGAACTAATGAAAGGAAAGGCATCCTGGCATGACTCTGTTAGGATAAACACTTGCCTGCTAACCACAAGGTCAGTGGTTCATACCTACCAGCCAGCTACTCCTTGATAACCTTCCCTATACTGAGTCACTGTGGCTTGGAACTAACTCAATGGCACTTAACAACAATTACAACATATATCTGAAGAAGCTGTATAATACTACACACTTGCAGACAAACGTGTATTTACATGGTTAAAACGTTATGAATTTCATTGTCTAGTCAGCAATGATGTGATATTATCAATTTTTATATTTTGATAGTCTTTGCTGGATGTAAACTCATAACAGAGACAAAGGCTCTAGAAGGAAAAAAATAAAGTTTTTGCAAACAGAATAAATACAGTGGATGAAATAAAATTATTTTATTGTCTCAACTGATAGAGGTGACAATGTAAAGATAAGGGGACAGTGTAGATTAAACAATACATGTTCTATCTAAAGAACAGACAGTTCATGAGGGTAATTTTGTTATAATATGTCAGCTTCTAACATGTGTTCTTAGAGTCTCAGAAAGAGAAGAGAAAAACATTGTTCATAAAATGTATCTGAAGATTGAATGCATAAAACTGTCAACACCCATGGAAGCAGCAATCATGTAAACAAATGACACAGATATATTGCACTAGGCAAATTGTTGCAATAGACGTGTGCCTGTCCTCATATGAATGTGAAATAAGGAAGTCAGTGGAAGAATCAATTCATTTGAATTTTTGGTGTTGTAGAAAAAATATTAATAGTATTATATGGACTGTGAGAAGAACAATCAAATATGAGTTTGAAGAAGTACAGCCAGAATGCTCCTTTGAAGCTAGGATGGGGAGACTTTATTCAGACATGTTATCTGGAGGAACCTGTCCCTGGAGAATGGTATCATGCTTGGTAAAGTGGAGGGTCAGCAAAAATGAGGGAGCCCCCCAACAAGATGGATTTACACAATAGCAGCAGTAATGGGCTCAAACGTGCCAACAATCATGAGAATGGCGCAGTACTGGACATGATTTTGTCCTATTGTTTACACTGTAGGATAAGCACTTTACCACAAAGTTGATTTGATCTGCAAGGTCGGCAGTTCAAACTCAGCAGCAGCTCACCAGTTACTCCTATACAGAGTCACTATGAGTCAAAACTGATTTATCTTAATAATCTACCTTGTCATTGTGTGGAATCCTTTCCAGTATGTTTTCCTTCTTTGTTCCTTCCTTTCAATTAAAACAGATCATTTTATTTTCACAGTTAAAATATTTGCAAAGTTATATCATCCTTTCCTAATACTTATTTGCTTTATGTCCCCCTTTCCACTTTATTCTTTATTCTTAATCTAGTGTTGCTCTGCATTGTAGTTATTATGTAAAGAATAATTTTCTGACTTACACTGATTATGTGCTTCGAATCAAATGTATTTAGGGATCATGTGATTGAATTCCATTTTATCCAAATGTCAGAAGGGAGCAATGACTTGAGTATTGTGATGTCAATGATTACATAAACTCCTAAGATGAATGCATGTCTTTCTTCTGTATCTTTATCTCTTTGAGAACTCCAGTTTTATGTGTGTATCTCCTTTCAGATGAACGGAAGAAACAATTCCATGATAGTAAGTGTCTTAGAAGTTTTTTGACAAGATCAAATTCAACAAATAGCAAGACACAAAACCCTACTCTAAGCCCTATTTGAGAAAGAGTCAGACATATCATGATGTCACTGCCTATCCCCATCTTGTAGGAGCTTGAGTGGAAGAGAGTCTGTAAAAGGTAGTGCACAACTGTTTGTCCCCAAATGGAATATTCTTTCATGTAAATAATTAAAAGAAAAACAAAAGAAACACTGTTTCTGTTTTAATGGTTTTCCTTCATTTATGCTTCTTTGCTTTCTTCCTTTTTTTTCTGTGTAAATGTCTTATTTTCATCAATTAAAAATTTTTATCATTCTTTTTTTCCTTCCTTTCTTAATTCATCTTTTCTTTCCTTCCTTCTTGCCTTCCTGTTTGCTTGCCTGTGTTTTCTTGCTTTCTACCTTATGTTCTTCTCCCTAGTTTATTTCCCATTATCCATCAGTTATTCTTTCTACATTCATTTATCAATCTAGCCATCTTTCATTTAGCATTGCCTTCTTATTCTTAACTTACTTCTTTCTCTTGATTTTGGCATGTTTTTTCTCCTGACTTTTTTCTACACACATATCCAGGCACTATCATTTTCAAGTTCAAGGAAAGAATGACCACATATTTGTTAAGAGGGAATGGACATAGAAATAAATAAGCAACTGTATAGTGCTAGAATGCCAGTAATGAGAAGAGGGGAAAAGATAGGAGGACTGCTGGGAGAAGTTAATGATATTTCATCTTCTTTTTTCTTATTTGCAGACTGGGAAAAGTCATCATTATACCCTGGTAAGTGACATTGTTCTGACCATAATAATTCTCGTCTATTCAAAGATCTCCTAAAAGAGGGGATGTGTGCTGGCAGCCAGGGGGCAGGGTGTGCCCTTTGGCTGTTTGAATGATTGTATATTCCTGAGTGTTTTGCTGCACATACAAAAAGAAACTAAACAAAAAAGGAATAGTAGCAAATACTGTTGAATGATGAAGCATGCAGGGGATTGTAATAATTGCAGTGAATTGAGCTGACGTTTTCCCCAAGTAAACTATCACTCAATTCACAATTAAAACTTCCAAAAAAAAAAAAAAGATCTCCTAAATTCTGTAAAACATCATGCTTGAAACTTCTTGAGAGATGAAAATATATACTACCTAATCATCACTCTCTATAAAACTTAGCAATAACCGTATTTTAAATTACTTTTTTATTTTTCTCACCTGTGCCTTACAATGCACTTATAAATTAATTGTAAAAGATTTAAAAAGTAAAGAGTGAGTAATTTTCTTATAGACTTATGAATCTACCTTTTCCTTTTCCAAAAATACAAGGACATTTTTATTTGTCCTATAAATTGTAGCTACTCTTTCAAACAAACGACAAATCTTAATGACTTAATTTAGTAAGATTAAGGTGTATTCCCTGCACATATGCAAATATTCCTGGTTAATAAGACTTTCTTGAAAACTGTCCCCAATGTGGTCACTACAATTGGACTCACTTCCTTGTCTGGTTTTTCAGTCTTCTAAATGTTCTTTAACTGCTGTTAAAATTTGAGCATAAATAAAATACGAAGATTAATAAAGAAGAATGTTTTACAGCAGGAATGTAAAAGGTATACATCCTTTCTGACGACATAGGCCAGTTCTCAGTCATATGCTTTTATCTATTGCAATTGCAGTTGAATAATAGAGTTTACCTATATGCCCAGAAGATAAGCAAAAACAATTATTGCTATAATGCAGACATTTCTATAACATGCTGCCTTTCTGCTCACCAAGGATTATTCTTCCCATGTTAAGAGCTCACTCAACCCGTCCTCAAACCAGACCATCCTTCATCCAGTCACTGGAGGCCAGGACCTCTATGTGACACCAGTTTTTTTCCTTTAAGTCTGGATAGAACTCTTCTGTAGTTTGTAATTTATATATTCCATGCTATACAAAGTTAGGAGTCCTGGTGTGTCTCCATAGGATAAGCACTGGACTGCTAACTACAAGGCTGGTGATTCAAACCCACCAGCTACTTCTCAGAAACCCTGTACAGGTTGCTATGAGTCTGAGCTGACTCACCAGCACTTAACAACAACAGCAAAAACATACTAAGATCAACTACAATGTAACTTAAAATACAAATTTATATTTGGAATAAAGAAGGGGAAAGCACAAGAGGCATCCTTTGTCAATATTGTTATTGTTAAATGCCGACAAGTAGGCTCTGGCTCATAGTGACCATATATAGGGTTCCAAAGGAGTGGCTGGTGGATTTAAACCACTGACTTGTGGTTACCAGTCCAGAGCTGATGCTACAGCACCACATCAGGAACACCACTAGGTAGGTGTTGTTGCTGTTGTTAAATGCTGTCGAGTTGGTCCCAACTCATAGTAACCTTGTATAGGGTTTCTGAAGAGCTGCTGGTGAGTTTGGATTGCTGACCTTGAGACTCAAACTGACCTTGTGGTCTTGTGCATTATCCTACAGCACCACACCAGGACTCCATAGGCAGATATTGTGTAAGCCTTTATTCTAAGCATGGAAGAATTTCCTTAATTATGTGGTGGTGGTGGTTGGTAGTTGGTGGTTATGTGCTGTGGAATCAGTTCCGATTCATAGCGATCCTGTACAGGGTTTCTGAGGCTGTAATTATTTTATGGAGCAGAAACCCTCATCTTTCTCCCACGGAACAGCTGGTAGTTTGAAACTGAGAATTATGTAGATCATATTTTATTCTTGTGGTTGAAATTACTTGTTATTGTTCTCAAACCTCTTGGTTGTTTTATTTCTCATTACATGTTTTGAATATCTCTGAAGTGGTAATTGTGGGGGTATGTCCTCAACTACAAATGCAAAGTGTAACAGTATACTGCTGGCTTATGCCAATTTGGGGCTACAAAGTATGCTTTGTAGTTTGACATTTAAAGATTATTTCATTTCTGATAAATGTTAGCAGCTTTATTAAGGTATAATTTACATATCATATATTGGCTGACTTTAAGTGTACAATTCACTAATTTTAATACATTTATATAGTTGGGCAATGATCACAAAATTCAGTTTTTAAAAAGTTACAATTGCCCCAAAGGTATCTCCTATGACATTTCCACCAATCTTTACTGCTAGGCCCAGCAACCACTTATCAAGCTACTGCCTTCCTGGATATATATTATTTTTACAATCATGTGACATGTGGTCTTTGTGAATGGTTATCACTTATCACAATGCTTTGGAACTCCTTCTATTCTTACACATGATCAATAGCTTATTGCACATTATTGTTGAATTGTCTTCCTTTGTTTATACACACATCTGTCAGTTTGGTGTTCTGTGGTGACTTGTATGTTGCTGTAATGCTTGAAGCTATTACACTGGTATTTTAAATATCATCAGGGTCACCCAAGGTGGACAAGTTTCAGCAGAACATCCAGACTAAGACAGCCTAGGAAGATGGAGAGGCAGACTACTTGTGAATGTTAGGCAGTGAAAATCTTATGAATAGCGAATGGAGTAAACATAGTGGACCTTCATTTGCTGATGGGGCACAACTCAAAATGAAGAGAATGCTGTAAACATCCATTAATAATTGGAACATGGAATGTACAAAGTATGAATCTAGGAAAATTGGAAATTGTCAAAAATGAAATGGAACACATAACCATTGATATCCTAGGCATTAGTGAGCAGAAATGTATTCATACTGGCAGTGATTGGAGTCCTGTTGTGGCACTGTAGGATAAGCCCTGGACTGCCAACTGCAAGTCAGTGGTTCAAACCCACAGCCAATCCTCAGAAACCCTATACAACAAGGTCACTATGGGTCAGAACTGACTCGATGGTGCTGAACAACAACAAAAACTGCAACTAATAATCACCTTTACTTCACTACCTCTTGCCCCCTAGAGGTGCTTGTGTGATCTGGAGTTGGTCCCAACTCATAGAGACACTGTATAGGGTTTCTGAAACTGTAAATCTTTATGGGACCAGAAAGTCTCATCTCTCTTCCCGGGGCAGCTGGTAGATTTGAACTGCTGACCTTACATTTAGCAGCCCAGCTTATAACTCACTATACTACCACAAACACTATTAAACTTTGATTTTTTGACATTTATTCTAGACATTTCATTGAAATGGAACCATGCGATAATGGTGATAATGTGACAAACTTACTTCACTCAGCTTATTATCATCACTGCACTTGATCTCCACTAAGATGCCTGCTTTGTTTTTAAAGGCTGGCTTACAAAGCCAGCATATCTCACTGGTTAGCCAACAGTTTGTCAGAGGTGAATAAAAGCCTTGAGTCAGTAAGTTTTCCATACTTGGTTGAAGGACATGTTTATTTTAGGAAACAACTTCAAATTTCGATCAATTAATGAATTAATCTGCTTCACCTTTCCATTTCTTCACATTCAAGACCTCTCTTCAACCAGGTGAAATTAGGTATGCAGTGCTCTGTTTGTTCTCGCTTGAGTGTATGTGCATCTGTACACAATTATTCAGCTTCTCAGTGTTCAGTATAGAAATCTTCCTCTGTGGAACTCTTAGGAATTTCTGTTGATGGTCAGTTGCTTGCCTCATGCACGAATGCAAAAGAGAACTGCACAGCTGACCTTCCTAAATTGTTTGCTATTGTTTCCAGAATATCCTATTGACATATTGGCAAACTTCTAGTGTATGGGACTCTATATAAAATCAGCTCTATATAGAATCAGGTAGGTTTCTGAGCCTCATTGCAGTTCTCAATCTGATAAAAGTTCTGCACCAAAAATCAATGGAGTGGGAATAATAGCATTTACAGAAAAGATACCAGTTTTTCTATCTAGTTTTGGAAAGTTCCATACTTTTTCTTGAGTATATGTTTCTAAACTTGAAGTATGCCTTTAGAAAACTTCTAGAGTTGCAAAGTGGTCATTTTTTGACATTTTCCCATTTTTATTGTTATTTGGGGGCAAAGAATTTGCCAGTATCCTCACTCCACTGTAAAAGAAGTTTCTGTATTTTTTTTCAAGCTTTTATTGTGAATTGAGTGATAGTTTACATAGGAGAACATTAGTTTTGCGCTCTTCCTATCATATTTCATTTCATTACAATGATTACAATCCCCTCCATGCATCATCATTGAACAGCATTTGCTTCTACTCCTTCTGTTGTGGTGTTTTGTTTTGCTTTGTTTTTTGAATGTACCCCAAAGCAGTCAGGAATAGATAGTTACTTAAACAACCCAAGAACACTCTACAAGCCTACCTCCTGGCCATTAGCACACAGTCTTTCTCTTTCCATGGACTCTAGAGTCCTCAGCTGCTCTATCTCTCCATGTCATCATCTCTGCCTCCATCTCTTGTGTCACTGCTTCTCTGGATTGTTGTTGTTGTTGTTGTTAAGTGTCATCAAGTCAGCTCTGGCTCATAGTGACCGTGTTTAGGGTTTCCAAGGAACAGCCGGTGAATTATATGATAATTTACATGGGAGAACATTAGTTTTCCATTCATCCTATCATATATCGTTTCATTGCCACGGTTACAATCCCCTCCATGCATCATCAACCAACCAAAGGGTATACCTTACAGGATTGGCCCCCGATCGTCAGCACACAGACCCTCTTGCTCTCTGGGTCTAAAGTCCCAAGCTGCTCCATCTCTCTACGTCATCATCTCTGCCTCCATCTCAAGCATCACTGCTTCTCTGGGTAGGGTCCCACTCTCTGCTTCTCACACTTCATGGTCCCAGGAACCTCTGCTCCTAGACTTCAAAGTTAATCACTCCCCTCCATGCTACAAAATGTCTACCTTTACATTTCCAACCCTCACAATCAGTCCTGATAACAATTATTCACTGTTGTATCACAAGAGACCTATCCGCATTTCCTTTCATCAGCCCGGCCTAGACAGATTGGATCCTACTCAGTGGAGATTCTACCTTCCTCCATGCCCTCTGGATCTAGGATCCCTCTTGAAAGTGCACAAGCCAGTCACTTCTTGCCTTTGTAGCCCCCTCCCACAACCCCCCCTCCCCATTTTGGGTAGCCATTGTCCAAATTGCTAATCCCTGTCTACTCTGTGTATGGAAGGGGTGGGAATGATCCTTGCTGTAAAGACCTGTTCCCTCTTTTGAGCTATTGCATCCATAGGAGTAGGTCAAGTTCATCAAATTGTATCTAATTACTCTTTTTTTCCTCTTCTTTCTTATTCTGGTTGAGCTCTGATCATCCAGTCACTGAAGCCTGGTCAAGTGGGTATTATCTGCAATTTCAGGTGTTCTTATGCATATGCCCTCTCTTCTTATCAGCTGGACTCTTCACTCTTCACTCTAGTCCTCTGTGGCTCTGTCACTGACTCTGGGCCCAAGAGTCCCAGGTCTTGCCACACTGCTGGCCAACCAGGTCTCCATCCAGGTTCACAGGAGTCTGTTGAATCTTGTAGGGCTTAGCTTGCAGCTTCATTGCAGTTTTCCTCTCACTTCCCCTTAACAGTGACAAGCGTGGTCACCAATCAGAGTG
>NW_006409178.1:17068-19016 GCF_000296735.1 Chrysochloris asiatica
TATTGCTGGTGTGAGATGATATCTCATTGTTGTTTTGATTTGCATCTCTCTAATGGCTAGTGATCGTGAACATTTCTTCATATGTTTGATGGCTGCCCAGATCGCCTCTTTGTGAAGTGTCTGTTCATGTCCTGTGCCCATTTTTTAATTGGGTTATTTGTCTTTTTCTTGTAAAGCTGCTGTAGTTTCCTATATATTTTAGAAATAAGTCTCTTGTCTGATGTGTCATTGCAAAAGATTTTTCCCATTCTGTGGGTTCCATTTTTACTCTTCTGGTGAAGTTTTTAGCTGCACATAAGTTTTTATTTTTTAGTATGTCCCACTCATCTATTTTGTCTACTTTTCTTTGTGCAGTTTTCAAAATGTTTGGTAGTTGTGTATTCCCTGAATTAGCACCTTCACATTTGTCCCTAGTTTTTCATTGATAGCCTTCGTAATTCTGGCATTCACATTTAGGTTTTTAATCCATGTTGAGTTGGTTTCTGTATAAGGTGTGAGGTGAAGGTGTTGTTTCAATTTTTGCATATCATTTTCCAGTTCTGCCAGCACTATCTGTTGAAGAGACTATCACCTCCCCATGCGAGATATTTAGGTGTTTTGTCAAAAATCATTTGGATCTATGTAGATAGGTTTATTTCTGGATTCTTAATTCTGTTCCATTGATCTTTGTATCTTTCATTGTACCAGTACCAAGCTGTTTTGACCAATGTATCCATGCAGTAAATTATGAAGTCAGAGAGTGGGAGGTCTCCAACCTTATTCTTCTTCTTAAATAGTGCTTTGCTTATGCTGGGTCTCTTTTCTTTTCATATAAAGTTTGTAATTACTTTTTCAATCTATTTGAAAAATGTTGTTGGAATCTGCATTGGGATTGCATTTTATGCATAAATTGCTTTGGGAAGTATTGACATTTTCACAATGTTAAGTCTTCCTATCCAGGATCTTGGTACATTCTTCATTTTTGGTAAGTCTCTTTTGGTTTCTTGTAGTAGTGTTTTGTAGTTTTCTTTGTATAAGTCCTTTGTTTCTCTGATTACATTTATTCCTAGATATTTCATCCTTTAGGTGGCTATTGTAAGTGGTATTACTTTCCTAATGTCCTTTTCCACACTGTCGTTTTTGGTATAGAGGAATCCAACTGATTTTTGTATGATGATCTTATGTCCTGGCACTTTGCTGAATCTTCCAATTAGGTCTAGTAGCTTTTTTATGAGTCTATGGGGTTTTCTACATATAGGATCATATTGTCTGCAAATAGAGAGAGTTTTACTTCCTCTTTGCCAATTTGAATGCCTTTAATTTCCCTGTCTTGCCATATAGCTATTGCTAAGACTTCCAGTACAATATTGAATAGAAGTGGTGACAAAGGGCCTCCTTGTCTGGTTCCTGTTCGCAGAGGGAAGGCTTTCAGTTTCTCTCCGTTGAGATTAATATAGGCTGTTGGTTTTGTATATATGCTCTTGATTATGTTGAGGAATTTCCCTTCAATTCCTATTTTTTTTTTAGTGTTTTTATCAGGAATGAATGTTGGATTTTGTCAAATGCCTTTTCTGCATCAATCGATATGATCATGTGGTTCTTTTCTTTTTGCTCATTTATCTGGTGGATAACATCAATCGTTTTTCTAATGTTGAACCATTCTTGCATCCCTGATACGAATTCCACTTCATCATGATGTATTATCTTTTTGATGTGTTGCTAGATTCTGTTTGTTGGCTAGGATTTTGTTGAGTATTTTTGCATCTATGTTCATGAGGGATATTGTTCTATAATTTTCTTTCTTAGTGATGTCCTTCCCTGGTTTTGGTGTGAGGGTTATGCTTGCTTCATAAAATGTGTTAGGAAGTTTTCCATTCTCCTCTACCTTCTGGAATAATTTGGGTAGAATTGGTGACAGGTCTTCCCTGAATGTTTGATAAAACTCACCAGTGAAGCCGTCTGGGACTGA
>NW_006409178.1:19926-29805 GCF_000296735.1 Chrysochloris asiatica
TTCTGGTTGTTCTACCCATTTTTGAAAGCGATGTATTAAAATCACCCACTATTATTGTAGATTCATCTGTTTCTTTCTTCAAATCTATTAGAGTTTGCTTTATATATTTTGGAGCTCTTTCACTGGGATCATAGATATTTATTATGGTTATTTCATCTTGTTCAATTGTCCCTTTAATCATGAGATAATGTCCATCTTAATCTATTATGCTGGCTTTTGCCTTAAAGTTTATTTTATTAGAGATTAGTACTGTCACTGCTGTTCATTTTTTATTGCATCTGTATGTTTTTTAACAAAGTCTTTTCCTCTAAATTTAGTATATTCCTCATTCCTCTCTTTGCAGTTAGCTTCAAGCATCAATTGTCAGTTGTTTCTAGCTGCCATCAAGTCATTTTCAACTCCTGCCTATCTTATGTGCATTGGAACACTGCCTAATACTTTGTTATCATCAAAATTGTTATGCTAGAGTGCATGCTTGTAGTCTCTGTGTCAGTTCATCTAGTAGATGGTCTTAGATTTGATTGACTCTAATTTAAAAAGTATGATGCACTTCTCCAGGAATTGGTCCCTCATCATGTCCAAAGTATGTGAGAAGTCTCACCACTGTTGCTTCTAAGAAACATTCTGGATCACTTATATTAATTCTTCTGGCTGTTTATATATTCAGTATTTCTGACCAACACCACAATTCAAAGGCATGAATTCTTTCATATTCCTTATTTGCTGTTCAGTTTTCACATGCACAGGAGATGACTGAAAATTCCATTACTAAGGGTGGTGTTAAGTGTTGCCAAGTTGGTTCCAACTCATAGTGACCATGTATATGTTTCCAAAGACAACTGGTGAGTTGGAACTATCTTTTGGATCAAACTGACCTTGCAGTCACGTGCTTACCCTATAGCACAACCAGGACTCCAAACTATATGTCCATTGTTGTTTTTACTAAATGCTATTGAGTCAGTTCCAACTCATAGCAATGCTGTATAGTGTTTCTGAGGCGCTGTTAACGGATTTGAGCTGTAGATCTTGCGGTTCAAACTGATCTTCCCATCCAGTGCATTATCACGCAGTGCCACAAAGTGACATCTTTGCTCTTTAACAATGTAATGCATCATTTTCTGTTTTAACATCTGCCTTCCTGAGTGTTAAATATGGATCCAGTAAAATGGAATCCTTGACAACTTCCATATTTTTTCCATTTATCATGTTGTTTATTGGTGTAATTGTGAGGATTTTTGTTTTCTTTACATTAAGATATAATCCATACTGACTTGCATTCTTTGGTCTTCCTCAGTAAGTGCTTAAGATCCTCTTTGGTTCTAGCAGTATGGTCGTATCATGAGCCTTTCTGCAATCCTGATGCCATGTTCTTTTCATATACTCCAGTGTCTCAGATTATTTGCTCAATGTACAGACTGAATAAGTATGGTGAAAGGATACAATACTGATGCACATCTTTCTTGATTTAAAATCATTCAGTATTCCCTTGTTCCACTTGAACTACTACCGATTAGTCATGTTCCTCATGAGCACAATGAAGTGTTCTGGAATCCCCATTCTTTGCAACGTTGCCGGTGATTTGTTATGATCTACAGAGCGTAGTGGTTACAAATCGGGCTGTGAACCTTAAGGTCAGCGGTTCAAAACTACCAGCCACTCCGCGGGAGAAAGATGAGGCTTTCTACTCCCGTAAAGATTTACACCCTCGGAAACCATGTACAGTGTCGCTATGGGTCGGAATCGACTCAACGACACTTAACAACAACAACAACACAGAGCCTAATGCCTTCATACAGTCAATAAAGTACAAGTAAATATCTTTCTGGTATTCTCTATTTTCAGCCAAGATGCATCTGACATCAGCAATGATATTCCTCCTTCTACACTCTATTCTAAGTCTAGTTTAAATTTCTGGCAGCTCAGTCAATGTACCGTTGCACCCATTTAAAAATTATGTTTAGCAAATTTTTGCTTGCACATGATATTAATAACATTCAATATTTTCTGCATTCTGTTGGGCCACCTTTCTTTGGAATGGGAACAACTATGAGTCTCTTCCAGTTGGTGGTCAGGTAACTTCAAATTTATTGGCATAGAAAATTGAGAACCTCTAGTGCTGCACTCTAGTTTAATGAAATATTAGAATTTCTATCCTGTGATTTCCCAGACCCTTGTTTTCACCAATGCCTTCAGTGCCGTTTGAACTTATTCTTTCAGTGCCATCAGTTCTTGGTAATATGCCACCACTTGAAATGGCTGAATATTAACCAATTGTTTTGGGTACATTTACTCTATTTTTTTAAATGATGCTTCCTGCAAGTTTCAATATTTTGTCTATAAACTCCTTCAATATTGTCAGTCAAAGTCTGATTTTTTTTTTTTTTCTTCAGTTCTTGGAGCTTGAGAAATACTGGGTATGTTCTTTCATTTTGGTTTTCAAATTCCAGATCTTTTCATAATGTTAGTGTGCCTTGTCTTCTCATGTTGCCCTTTGAAATTTTTAGTTGAGCTCTTCTGCCCCATAATTTCTTCCTTTAATTTAATTTTAGCTTCTCTACATTCAACAATAATTTTCAGGATCTCTTCTGAAATCCATTTTGGCCTTTGTTACTTTTTTTTTTTCTGATTTTTTTCCCCATTTTCTATTGAGTGAACATTTACAGATCATCAATTTTACAATCAACACATCATGTACTTCATTTCCTTTCAATTATTGCAATCCCCTCCATGTAACATAAGTTATCTCACTACCTCCCTATGATTCTTGTTTCCAGTCAACCTTCTTTTTCAACTCTTCTGATATTTTTTCCCCTTGCATAAATGCTGCCCTTTTCATCTTGAAGGTTGACTATTCCATGATGTGCATACCTCACATGTGATGTCCTTATTGTCATCCTACAGCTTCCATGGTATTTGGTGTTCAAACCATCAAATCTATACTTGAGACAGTCTCTAAATGCATATATGATATGTTCAAGGCCATATTTTGAATCTTGTGGCCTTGTGCTTATTTTCTTCAGCTTCAGTGTGAACTTGCATATGTTCAGTTAATTGATGGTTTGTTCAGTAGTTGGCCATCAACCTTGTTTTAGCTAATGAAATTGCATTTCCACAGATGTAATTGATTTGATACCTGTGTGACCCATTTGGGAGAACCATATGTATGTTATTATGTAGGTAGATGTCATCGA
Organism: Chrysochloris asiatica; assembly: GCF_000296735.1. NCBI lineage: Eukaryota > Metazoa > Chordata > Mammalia > Afrosoricida > Chrysochloridae > Chrysochloris > Chrysochloris asiatica. Next base: position 23,118 of record NW_006409178.1, read on the forward strand.
GTTTGTTCAAACTCATAGCAAACCTACAACAAAACACTTCCTACTTTTGTGTCATCCTCACAATTGATGTTATATTTACAGTCTAGCTTCTTGAATTATTTTTCCAGCATGCAGATTGAATAGTCTAATGAAATGATACAACCTTGAAGCACATCTTTCCTGTTTTCAAACTACATAGTATCCCCTTGTTCCATTCTAATAACTGCCTCTGCATTGTCAATAGTGCACAAGGAAGCATCTTTCTAGGATTCTCTGCTTTAGCCACGATCCATTTGGCATCAGCAATAACATCCCTTGTTCTAAGGTCTCTTCTGAAACTGGCTTGAATTTTTGGCAACAACTTATGGGTGTATTGCTGAAACAATATTCAGTCTAGATTTTTTTTTTATTTACCACAATTTAATCTTCTAACCCCTGCTAAAAGGAGCTCTGGTAGGGCAGTGGTTACCAGTCGGGGGCTGCGAACCTCAAGATTAGCAGTTCAAAATTACTACCTGTTCCACAGGAGAAAGTTGAGGCTTTCTGCTCCCTTAAAGATTTACAGCCTTGGTAACTCTATGAGGGGTCGCTATGAGCCTGAACCTACTCCAAAGCACACAACCACCAATCCCCGCTAAATGCAATTTTTTTCTTGAATATTTAAAAAGAGAATAGCCAATTCTTGTTGAGTTGCTTGGGGTCACTGTTGTTGCTGTTAAGTGCCACTGAGTTAGTTCCAACTCACATCAACCCTATATAGGGTTTCCAAGGAATGGCTGGTAAGCTTGAACCTCTGACTTTGCGGTTCAAAATGATCTTGCAGTCCAGCACATTAATACCCAGAACCAGTAAAGAGCAAATAATACATTCTATAAGAAAGTCACTGGAAATTTTAGGTCAAGTACAATGTACAGAATAGATTTGGAACATTAGCAAAAATAAGTATATGAAAGAATAAATCACTACTTCTGCAAGGAAATCTAAATACTTTCTGAATTTATATATATATATACTTTTTTTCTCCCCAGACTGGATGAAAGACTATTTCCAAGCTGGTAAGTCATTTTCCTATGGTTGAGGAAGACCTCTACTCAGAACCTGATTATAGGAAGATATGTAATCAGGCTCGGCTTCAGGGAAAATTGCACAGATGCATTAGATTCTTATTTCTGCTGTACCAAGTCATTGTACACTTGTTGTTGTTGTTGTTAAGTCCTGTTGAGTCAGAGTCCCCAACCTTAGGGACTCTGTATAAGGTTTCCAAGGAGTGGCTGATGAGTTTCAACAGCCAACCATGTGGTTCAAACCAACTTTGCAGTCTTATTCTAAGCCACAGAAATTTATTACTTAACAGTTTTGGAGGTGAGAAGTCTAAAAATGAGGTGTTGTTATTCTCGTTGTTAAGTGCCTTTGAGTTGGTTTCAACTCATAGTGACCCTGTACTGAAATTAATTATCTAACAATTCTGGAGATGAGAATCTAAAAACGAGAAGTTAAGGAGGCTGAATTTCTTTTGGAGGCTTCAGGAACAATGTTTCCTTGCCTTTATCAGCTACTAGAGATGCCCTCTATCCATAGCCTTGTGGCCTCTTCCTCCATATTCAATGAACATAACTTCAGTCTCTTCACCGATCACATCTCTTTTTGATCTAGATTCTCCTGCCCTCCCCTTAAAAGCATGCTTATGGTTATGTTGGAACCATCTGGAAAATCCAGGATAATCTTATCTCAATTTCCTTAATTCACATATAGGATTATTCTTGCCATGTAATTTAACACACACACAGGTTTGGGAAATTAGGATATGGACATCTTGAGAAGCATTATACAGACTACAACAGAAAATGAAAGACTTAACATAAGGACAGAGACATCTCCCAGAGGCCCCTAATATCTCTAGAAAATAGATATATCTCTGACCATAGCCACTTTATCCTTTTAAAGGGATTTAAGGTATCATTATTTTTGCAGCAAATGTGGTTCTGGATCCAGACACAGCCCACCATAACCTCATCTTGTCTGAAGATGGAAGATGTGTAACCTGGAATGAGAAGGCTCAAGAGCTACCTGAGAATGAACAGAGATTTTCTGCCCTTCCTTGTGTGCTGGGTCGGCAGCTCATCAACTCAGGGAGACACTACTGGGAGGTTGAGGTTGGGGACAGGGGGTTTTGGGACCTGGGCATTTGTAGAAATAATGTAATGAGGAAGGGGAGGATTGTCATAAAACCTGAGGATGGTTTCTGGGCCATAAGATTTTATAAAAATGAGTACTGGGCACTCACTTCTCCAGAAGCAAAACTTACTCTTAAAAATCACCCTACCAAAGTGTGTATTTTCTTAGACTATGAGAATGGTTGTATTTCATTCTACAATATGACAAATAATTCCCACATTCACACATTTGAGCAATGTTCCTTCAATGGGCCTCTAAGACCTTTGTTCAGAATTTGGCCTAATGAGCCAGGGCATCTGATCATATGTTCAGTGTCTTAAACAGCACAACCTGCTCATAATGTTTACATTATGCCCACCTCTGTCTTGGGGGGCATCCTATAACCTGCCAATCCATGAGAAATTAAGTGTTTAATCATAAGGTGAATATACAAGAAGCAAATGATTTGTCTTATAATTTTTCATGTTTTCCTACAATTTTTTTCCTTAATTACCTCTCCAAAATCAAGTTGTATGTTGCTTATAGTATGTTTCACTGCTTAATATATATTTATATATATATAAAATAAAACCTGTCTGCAGATATATAATGTAGTCATTATAAATATACATTTATAGCTAGTGTCTGTCATTACATACGTGGTGTTTAATGTTCTTGAATATTGGACAAAAGAAAGAATAAATAGAAATTCATTTTTATTTTATATTCCCATCTAACTTTTGATTTCAAAATATGTATGCATATGAAACAAATAGTTAGGAAAACAGAAATGAATCATTTGAAATAAATAATTTAAGTGTTATCAATTGTTTTGTCAGTATGACAGCAAATGTTTACAAATTTACTCTTCAGTTTCCTCTAGGTTAACATACTTATATTGTTGTTAAGTGTTGTCATGTCAATTCCAACTAAAAACAACCCTGTTTAGGATTTCTGAGGAGCAGCCTGGGGGTTTGAACTGGTGATATTGTCATTTAAACAAACCTCCCATTCCAAGGTTTATTATATAACTTCACACCAGGACATTCATTCTAACATTTTTTATCCTCTCTGCTCTCATCTGAGACTCCTTTGTGTGTGTGTTTTTGCCACATTTACATTGTTTTTCATTTAGAAATATTTAATCATCTTTAAGGAGTCCTGGTGTGGCACAGTGAGCTAATGCACTGAAATGCAAAGTCAGTTTGAACCATAAGATTGGTGGTTCAAGATCAACAGCTTCTCCTTGAAATCCCTGTATAGGGTCACTATATGTCAAGACTGACTCCAAGGCACTCAACAACAAAAACAACAATCTTTTTCTTTTTAAAAAAATTTTGAATTGAGTCATAGTTTACATGGGAGAACATCAGTTTTACACTCACTGTTTCATTGCAGTGATTACAATCTCTATCATGAATCATCATTCAACAGTATTTGCTTCTATTCCCTCTTTTTTTGGTGGGGGAATATACACAAAAACACTCAGGAATATATAATCATTTAAATAACCAAAGGGCAAATTCTGCAAACCTGACTCCTGGCCACCAGCACACAGCTTTTCACATTCAATGAGTGTAGAGTCCTAGGCTGCTCTATTTCTCCACATCCTCAACTCTGCTCCATATTTGGTGTTGCTGCCTCTCTAGATAGGGTCCCACATTCAGCTCATACTCTTCTTCCTTGATGGTCCTAGGTCCTCTGTTCCTGTACTGTAAGATTAACTACTCGCCATTTTTTGTTCTGGTGTAGCTCTGTAGGTTAATGTGCCAGACTGCAAAACCGTTTGAACTGCAAAGCCAGTGGTTCAAGCTCACCAGCTGCTCCTCAGAAACCCTATTAGGGTTGCTATGGGTCAGAACCAGCTTGATGGCACTTCACAGCAGCAGCATTTTTTAATTACAAAATTTCTGCCTTTACAGTTGTGACAGTCGCAATTAGTCATGATAACAATTACTCACTATTGATTCATAAGAATCTTATCCCATCTCTTTTTACCAGACCTGTCTAGACAAGATGAAAACTATTCAGTGGTTTTCTACCTTCCATAGCACACTGTGACACTAAACTTCCTCTTGAAATCTTGTAAGCCAGTCACTTCATGCCTTTATAGCCTCCCATGTTAGTTAGTCAGTGTCTACGTTGCCAATCCCTATCAATCCTATATACAGAGGGGATAGAATCAATACTTGATGTGAAGACCCCTTCCCTCTCAGTTGTTATTTTGAGCTACTATATCCATGAATATAGGTCAGTTCATCAAATTATAGCAATTTACACTTGTTTTCTCTATTAACATTTTTTTCTATCTTCCTCTAATCAAGTTCTGATCATTAAACCACTGAAGCTAGGTCAAATGTGTGCTATCTGCAAATTTGGGTGTCTTGGTCATCTCTCCTCATTTCCTATCAGCTAGATGCTACACTCTCAGCTCTAGTCCTCCATGGTTATATCTTTTTCCATGGGCTCAGGAGTTCCCAGGTCTCACCATACTTTGGACCAACCGGCCCTTCTTCTTCTCTCTTTCATCTCCAGGTTGACTGAAGTCTATGGAATGTGGTTGAGCTCAGACCATATTTTCTTTGCTGCCTTTCCCTGCTTCCACTCACCAGTGACCAACATGGTCACCAGGAAGCTTACATGCCAGCTCATGTGTTCCTATTGAGTTTCAGTCTTGGAAGAGGGTCTGTCTTGAAGGGACATGATTGCTTGCCTTGATGGCTTCCAGGAGAACAACTTGCTTGTTCTTGTACTAGCCAATCAGACAGACATTTTTTTGAGTGTGTTTTCCTGCTGATCTCTCTTTCAAGAAGTATCTTCTGTTCCTCATCCCTCTAGCTGTTACAGGCTGGTCTGCCTGTCCTTTTTAGTGGCAATGTCCCACATCAGAAGGTTCTAGATGGTGCTCAGAATTCCACCAAAGTCCCATACCCTACAAATGCTTTGCCTATTTTGCTGGGCAAGTTCTAGAAACCCTTTTAAGTATTCCAATCTGTTATAGGCTGAAGACGGGTTTAGGATCAGGACTGCTATTTCCATGTCTTAAAGATTTTGGTATATTGTGTTTTAGTTCTCATTTGTTTGTAGGAACTTTGTAAATTCACATTTTATTTCTTCTACTACCCAGTAGCTTTTAAGCAGGGTGTTACTCCGTTTCCATGTATTTGACTTTATTTCCTTGGTCTTCCTATTGTTGATTTCTAATTTAATAGCATTGTGGTCTAAGAAGATTCTTTGTAGTATTTTGATGTTTGTAAATTTATGGAGGCTTGTTTTATGGCCCATGATATGGTCTATTCTGGCGAATGTTCCATATGCACTGGAAAAAAATGTGTATTATGCTATTGTTGGGTTGAATGGTCTGTACACATCTATGAGTTCAAGGTGGCTATTTGTGTTATTTAGTTCCTCTGTATTTTCTTGAGTTTCTTTTTGGTTGTTCTATCCTTTTTTCAAAAGTGGTGTATTAAAATCTCCCACTATTATGGTAGATTTGTCCATTTCTTTCTTCAAATCTATTAAAGTTTGCTTTATATATTTTGGAACTCTTTTATTGGGAACATAGATATTTATTATGGTTATGTCAACCTGTTCAATTGTCTTTTTAATATGTCCATCTATATCTATTATGCTGGTTTTTGCCTTACAGTTTATTTTGTCAGAGATTAGTATTGCCACTCCTGCTCATTTTTTATTGCAATTAGCTTGGTACATTTTTTCCCCATCCTTTAACATTTAGTCTGCTTTTGTCTTTGTGAGTAATATGTGTCTCTTTCAGACAGCATATTGAAGGATCTTGTTTTTTCATCCTTTCTGCAAATCTCCATATTTTAACTGGTGTATTTGATCTGTTGACATTCAGTTTAATTATCGATAGGCATGAATTAATTCCTGTCATTGTTTGTTTGTTTTGTGGTGCTGCTGATTTCTTTGTTCTACATGCATTCCTGTGCTGAGTTCATGGTTTTTCTGTTCTTTCTTGCCAGTTTCTTCATCGTTTTAGTGTTTCTATCTTCTTCTAGGTTTTTCATCTTTTTGGTATGTTGTGAAGTTAATTTTCTTAGCAGTTACCCTATGTTTTATTAAAATTTCCTTCATTTAAACAATATATTTTATCCTGCAATCTACCTGCTCTTCTCACCATCTGGATCTCCATTCCTATGTTTTCACCTTCTTTTACATTGTAATTGTTTAGATCATAGACAGACCTCCCAGATCCTCTGAATTCATTCTCATAGTTATGTTCTGTGCTGGACTCTTCCATCAGTCGACTGAGTTCCAAGAGGTATTGCCATGTATGTTAAACTCTGGTTGTTGTCTGTTCTTGTTGCTTCTCAGTCCAAAGAACTCCCTTTAGGATGTTTTGAAGAGTTGGCTATCTTTGAAAAAATCCCTTGGCTTTTGTTTATCCAGGAGTGTTTTGATAACACTGTTGTATTTTATTGACAGCCTTGTTGGATAGATAATTCTTGGTTGGCAGTTTTTTGTTTTGTTTTTTTTTCTTTCAGGGTTTTATATATGTCTCCCCATTGCCTTCTTGCCTGCATGGTTTCTG
>NW_006409178.1:29905-32954 GCF_000296735.1 Chrysochloris asiatica
GAGATGACAGAGTTTAATCTGATTTGTTTGCTTTTTTAAGTAACACTTCTTTTTTCTTTAGCTGCTTTCAGGATTCTCTCCTTGTCTTTGATTTTGGAGAGTTTGATTATGATATGACTTGGTGATTTTCTTTTGGGATCTACCCTTTCTGTGATTCCTTCAGCTTCTTGAAAGTTTATCTTCTTATCCTACAAGATATTAGGGAAAATTTCTTCCAGCAGCTCTTCAACAATCTTCTCTGTGGATTTCTGTAATTCTTCCTGTTCTGGAATGCCAATAATTCTTTAAGTTATTCCTCTTCATGTTGTCCCACATGAATCTTAGACTTTCTTCAGATATTTTTATCCTTTTTTCTTCTTGCTCTTCTATCTTAACAGTATTGAGAGATTTGTCTTCCAATTCACTGGTTCTGTCTTCCATCTCTTCCATTCTATTCATTTGTCCTTTCAGTGTATTGTCCATTACTGATATTTTATTATTAGTCATGTGGACCTCTTTTTGTAGGCTTTGAGTTGCTTCCAATGCTATTTCTATTTTATTTGATTGTTCCTGTAGGACTTTCCAGATGTTTTCCTTATTTTTCTCAACCACTCTCTGGAACATTTTGTTGCATCTCAACAGCATCTTCCTGAATTCCTTCTCAGGCAATTCCAAAGCCCACCCTCTTTCCAAAGGGAGGCCTAGGTCTACCTCCAACTCATTTGTCTCAGTTACTCTATATTGTTTCTGGACATGTGCCAATATGGTCAGTTTGTTTCTTGAGCATCTTCAATAATTAAGTGTGTTTTCAATAATTACACCAATGTCTGTTGACGTATCATTATGCTTTCTGATTGCCTTCAAGTAGATGTGATCAGGAGATGGGGTTCCATTTTCACTTTTCTTATTACTCAACTCAGAGTACTTGAGTAGCAGGTGTTGGCTGTCTATCTGGTGTATGTAACTGGTATTGGCTCTTGCCTGGATAGTGGGATTCTATAGAGTATGATTGTAGCTTGGCTATATGACTGCAATTGCTGTCCCTTCTTGGGTAATGTAGAGGGAGAAAGAGCCCCCTGAAGGTAAAAGGGAGACCAAAAAGCAAAACAGAAACAGCTAAAAAAAAAAAAAAATTGTATACTATAGTTTATAATCACTGAAAAGGAAAAACAAAACAAAAAACATTTTGTTGAAAATATGAGTATGACTTTAACACCCATCTCTTGACTTCTTGCTTTCAAGACAGACAGCCTGAGAAATTTTAAGATGTTACTGTTGGTCCTTGAAACATAAATCAATTTAATTTTTGACCTGTTTCCTTTTTAGACTGTTTCTCTTCCATTCCACAACCCCCATTCAGGCCTTTTTCCTAGTGATAAACAAATCAAGGCTGGCTGTAGCCATTTTGGCCAACTGTTTGGTTTTAAGCAGTGCCTTTCTCCTTCTTAATTTCTGCATAGTAGTTTTTGTTGAGCAGATCCATGTGCATAAATAGTAGAACCCTCCAGGGCTGGGGGAGTGTCCACTCATTCAGGCACCCTCTAGTCACTAGAGTGGGGGTGCACAGACAGTGAGAGACCAATGAACAGAGAAAAATAAATAAATAAATAATGTCAATATCCTTATCTCCGAGGATCGGTAGATCTCTGCAGTAAGAGCACTCCTCTGGTCCTTCACCCACTCCATCACACTCAAGATGGCCACTCTGAGAGTGGTTGGAACCAGCAGATCACCTTTCTTGTTTCAGCTACAAATTACAATGGCTGTAAGCCTTCAACATTTCTAAATATTTCTTTATATGTAAGTCAAAGTTCTTGGACCATCCTCTGAACCATTTTCACCAGGTATTCTGCATTATTTCTGGTGGATGTCTGTTCCACACTTCTCCTTAATTCATCATTAATACATGCCTCCAACAACAACCATTTAAAAATATATATACATACATTTTAAACCAATTCCATGGCACTTAACAACAACAAAAACAGCAACACAGTAACATTTATACTTTTGTTCTATGAAATTAAATACACAATTAGGAGTCCTGGTATAGTATGGACACTGGACTGCTAACCACAAAGTCATCAGGCTTAGGTCACAGTTACTCCTTAGAAACCCTGTACAGAGTTGTTATGAGTCAGACCAATTACACGGCACTTAACAATAATAGCATAGCTTCAGAACCTTTATTGTCTCTGAACACCTAACAGTCTTTTTACATCAGTAAGCTCCCTCATGAGACCCCTTTTCAGTAAAACTTTTCCAAACACCTAACCTGGTTCTCTGGTGTGTTGCTATACAATAAGTATTGCAATGTTAATTACAAAGTTGGTGGTTCAAACCCACCAACCACTCTTCAGAAACCCTATACTGAGTCACTATGAATCAGAACTGATTCAATGACAACAATAATGTGACAAGAACTACTCAGCTTGTTTAATATGGGTTGTCTTTCTTAAAATGTTATAAAAGGTGATCATACAGCATATAAAAATTAGAGACTGTTTTCTTTCACTCAGCATAATGCCTTTCATGTTCATTCATTTTAATGTTTATAATAATGGTTAATTACATTTCTTTTCTGAGTAGTATTCAAAGCCAAAATGTTGTTATTGTTAGGTGCCATTGAGTCAGTAATGCACAACAGAACAAAACCCTGAGTGGTCCTTGGCCAACCTCATAATCATTGCTATACCTGAGGCCATTGCTGCTGCCACTGTGCCAGTCCATCTCGTTGGAGATTTTCCACTTTTTCTGCAATCTTCCACTTTACCTACATGATAACTTTCTCCAGTGACTAGCCCCTCCCGATAAAATGTCCAAAGTATGAGAGATGAAGTTTGGCCATCTGGAGTCAAAATACAACCTTAAAAACGGTGATGGTGGTGACTATGTGCCACCAAGTCCATTCTGACTCATAGCAACCATGTACAGGATTTCTAAGGCTGTAAAACTTTACAGGAGTAAAAAGTTTCATAGTTTTTGTGAGTCCCAGGATTATGAAGATCATCAATGAAAAAATTGGGACAAATGTGAAGGCACTAATGATGGGAATACCTGGACTACAAAA
>NW_006409178.1:35848-50781 GCF_000296735.1 Chrysochloris asiatica
TTTGAACTACTGACCTTGAGGTTAGCAGCTAAGCTCCTAATCCACTACACTATCAGAGCTACACAAACTCAATTGAATTTAGAGATCATTGCAAAGAACAGATTTGACACACTCAAAACTAATGATGGGAGACCAGTGGTGTTGTGGGATAACATCAAGAATATCATACACAAATAAAAGTAAAAGATAATTATAAGACAGGAAAGAAAGAAAAGGTCAAAGTGGATGTCAGTAAGGACTCTGAAACTTGCACTTGAACACCGAGTAGCTAAATCAAATGAAAAAAAAAAAAAAACTCAGAAAATATATGCTCAGCCTTGGAACAACAGAGCTCTGTGAAACAGGGATCAAGGCATAGTTTGAAGAGGGAAAATGATACTAAGATGCTTGACTGTCTTATGTATATTGGTTTCCCATTCTTACTATTGCGAAATAGGCACTTGACTGGGATAGAATGGAATGTTGGGAAACATTATTACAGAGCTTGTAAGCCAGTCTTCAGCCTATAACTGATTGGAATACCTAAAAAGGGTTCTAGAACTTGCCCAGTGAATTAGGTCCCTTGTATATCTTTGCAGTGTATAGGACCTTAGTTGGAATCCTGAGTCCCATCCAGAACCTTCTGTGGTAGGACATTCCCACTAGAAAGGACAAGCAGACCAGTCTGGAACAGCTGGAGCAAGAGAAGACAATATCTTCAAAAAAAGACCAGCAGGAAAAATCCAAAACAAAAATGACAGTATAATTGGCTACTACAAGAACAAGCAAATTGTTTGCCAAAGAGCCATCAAGGCAAGCAATCAAGTCCCTTCAGGACAAACCTCCATTCAACACTGAAACTCAAATGAAACACATGAGCAAGCATGTAAGCTTGCTGGCAACTAAGTTGGTCTACTGGTGAGTAAAAGTGGGGGAAAGTCAACAATGAAGAAATGGACTGAGTTCAACCACGTTCCATAGACTCCCATTGACCTGGAGATGAGAGAGAAAAGAGGAAAGGCTGGTTGGTCCAAAGTGTGGTGAGACCTGGAACTCCATGGATAAGGACAAAGGCACAGATTGAAGCACCCAGATGATATGAAGTGAGGGGAGATGCACAAGAACACCCAAACTTGCAGATAGTACCCATTTGACCTAGACTCGATGGTTTGATAATCAGAACTCCACTAGAGGAAAATTTAAAAAAAAACAATTTTCGATAAAGGAAATGAGTGTAAATTGCTACAATTTGATGAACTTAACCTATATATATGGATGTAGTACCTCAAAATACCAACTGAAAGGGAAGGTGTCTTCACATCAAATATCAATCCTATCCCTTCTGTATACAGGGTAGATAGGGACGGGCAACTTAGGCATTGTCTACCTAAAATGAGGAGGCAATAAAGGCAAGAAGTGACTAACTTAAAAGTTGTCCAGAGGCAGTTTAGTTTAAGAGTATGTGATGGAAGGTAGAAAACCACTGAATAGATTTCCTCTTGTCTAGACAGGTCTGGTGAAAAGAGATGGGGATAAGATTCTTATGATTCAACAGTGAGTAATTGTTATCATAACTAATTGTGATTGTTACAACTGTAAAGGTAGCTTTGAAACAAAAAGGGGGGAGTAGTTAATCTTATACTCCAGGAACAGAAGACCTACGATCATCAAGGGAAAAGAGCACAAGTGGAATGTGGGACCCTATCCAGAGAAGCAGTGACACCAGAGATGGAGGCAGAGACGAGAACATGGAGAAATAGAGCAACTGAGAACTCTAGACTTATGGAAAGAGAAAGGCTGTGTGTTAGCGACCAGGAGTCAAGCTTGCAGATATTGTTTAAGTGATTACATATTCCTGAGTGTTTTTGTGTACATCTCCTCACCCCCAAAAAACAAGGGAAAGAACAATAACAACAACAACAGAAAAAACATAACCCAGTGGAAATAGAAGCAAATGCTACACAGAGAGATTGTAATCATGGCAATGTAATGATGAGTGTAAAACCAATATTCTCCCATGTAAACTATCATTCAGCTCACAATAAAAACATAAATAAATAAACACAAAGTAGGAAAACTGAACAGAATATTTCAAAGAGCAGCTCAAGAAGATAAAGCAATGTTTTATAATGAAAAGTGTAAAGACCTAGAGTTAGAAAATCAAGAGAAAAGAACACAATTATCATTTCTGAAGCTGAAAGAAGTGAAGAAAAATTAAACCTTCAACTTCAAATATGGAAGGATTCTATGGGAAAAATACTGAACAATGCAGGAAGCATCAAAAGAAGACGGGAGGAATACTCAGAGTCAGTGTCTTTAAAAATGTTGGTCAACCTTCAGGCATTTCAGGAGGTAGCTTGTGATCAAGAACTGATGGCATTAAAGAAAGAAGTCTGCATTGCACTAACGGCAAAAACAAGTCTCCAGGAATTGACAGAATACCAGTCGGAGTGTTCCAAAAACTGATGTAGACCCCCTGCAAACAGGAACCAGAAAATGATGCCCTTTATCACTGCTCCTGTTCAATATTGTGCTGAAAGTTTTAGCCAGAGCTATAAGACATGATAAAGAAATTAAAAGCATCCAAATTGGCAAACAGGAAGTAAAACTCTCCCTATTTGCAGATGATATGATCCTATACATAGAAAACCCCAAAGACTCATTAAAAAAAGTATTAGACCTCATCAAAAGATTCAGCAAAGTGGCAGGGTATAAGATTAACATACAAAAATTAATTGGATTTCTCTATAGCAACAGCAATAGCGATGAAAAGGACATTAGAAAAGCAATATCATTTACAATAGCCATGCAAAGGATGAAATACTTAGGAATAAACATAACCAGAGAAACAAAGGACTTATATAAAGAAAATTACAAAGTACTACTACAAGAAACCAAAAGAGACCTACAGAAGTGGAAAAACATACCATGTTCCTGGATAGGAAGACTTAACATCGTGAAAATGTCAATACTACCCAGAGAAATTTACACATACAAAGCAATCCCAATCCAGATTCCAACAACATTCTTCAAAGGGATGGAAAAGACAATTAGCAATTTTATATGGAAAGGCAAGAGATCCAGGATAAGCAAATCACGCTTAAAAGGAAGAACAAGGTTGGAGGGCTCTCACTCCCCGATTTCAAACTTTACTACATGGCTACGGAGGTCAAAACAGCCTGGTACTGGTACAATGAAAGAGATATTGATCAATGGAACAGAATCGAGACTCCAGATATTAACACAACCACTTACAGCCAAATGATTTTCAACAAAGTGCCTAGGCACATTGCATGAGGAAGAGACAGTCTCTTTAACAAATGGTGCTGGCAGAACTGGAAAGCGATATGTAAAAGACTGAAACAAGACCTTTGTCTCATGTCCTATACAAAAATGAACTCAGCATGGATTAAAGAGCTAAATGTGAATCCTAAAATTATGAAGATCATCAATGAAAAAATAGGGATGAACATGAGGGCGCTAATTCAGGGCATATACAGACTGTCACACATTTTTTAAAGTACACAAACAAAAACAGACAAAATAGATGAGTGGGACATACTAAAAATTAAAAACTTGTGTGCATCAAAAGACTTCACCAAGAGAGTGAAAAGGTAACCCACAGACTAGGAAAAAATCTTTTGCAACGACATATTGGATAAGGGACTCATTTCTAAAATATATAGGAAAATACTACACATCTACAAAAACAAGACAAATAACCCAATTAAAAAATGGGCATAGGATATGAACAGACACTTCACCAGGGAGGAGATCTGGGCAGCCAACAAACATATGAAAAAATGTTCACGATCACTAGCCATTAGTGAGATGCAAATCAAAATAACAATGAGATATCATCTCACATCAGCAATAATAGCAAAGATAAAAAAAAGTTGAGGACAATAAATGCTGGCAGGGATGTGGAGAGACTGGGACACTCCTGCATTGCTGGTGGGACTGCAAAATGGTCCAACCTCTCTGGAAAGCAATATGGCGCTTCCTCAGAAAGTTGAAAAAAGAAATACCATACGATCCAGCAATTCCTCTACTTGGTATTTACCACCCCCCAAAAAATGAGCTGCAACACGGGAAGATTATATGCACACCAATGTTCATAGCTGTACTATTTACAATAGCAAAAAGATGGAGACAGTCAAAGTGTTCATCAACTAAAGAATGGATAAACAAACTGTGTTACATACACACAATGGAGTATTATGCTACCTTGAAAAATAACAAGGAAGCTGCATGCCACTATCTAACATGAATGAACCTTGAGGACATTATGTTGAGTGAAATTAGTCAGTCACAAAAGGACAAATACTGCATAGGACCACTAATGTAAAAGACTAAGTAAAAGAACCCATACTAATCCACTAAAGTGGATTCTTAGTTGGTTGCTAGGATGCAGAGGTAGGGCTAGGGGAGGGAGCGGAAGGTGGAGCACAGGGCAGAGATTAGACACAGGATAGTTTGGGTGCTGGGGAGGGGGGCAATATACAAGGGAGAGGGAAATGATAGAACCAAGCAGATGGGAAGACAATTAGGCAGGTTTGAATGGGCTAAATGGGACAGAGGGAAATAATGATGTAGGCACAACCTTGGAACAAGGCTCTGGGATACAGAGATTGGGACATGGTTGGAAGTGGGAAAAGGAGGGAATAATGTTAAGATGTTTGGCTGTCTTTTGAATCTTGGTATTCCTTGCATTATATTATAAAATAGACACTGGAGGGGGAGAGAAAGGAATATCCAGAAACATCACCATAGAAAGCTTGTAAGTCTGTCTTCTGCTTATAATTGATTGGACCACCTAAAGTGGGGCTACAATGTGCCCAGTGAAGTATGTTGCCTGAGGAGCCTCTGCAGTACATAAGACTATAGGTGGAAATCTGAACCTCATCCAGACCTTCAGAGATGGGAAATTTCCACTTGAAAGGACAAGCAGACCAGCATTGGAGTGGATAGAAGAACAGAAGATACTACTTGAAAGAAAGACCTACAGGGAAAATACAAAACAATAGGGGCAGACCTACTGTTACTACAAGAACAAGCAAGTTGCTTGCCCAGGAGACATCAAGGCAAGTGTCAGGTCCTCTCAGTGCAAATGCTCTTCCAAGACTAAGATGTAATGGGAATACACACTCTGATTGGCAACCACACATTTCACCCATAATGGGAAGTGAGGGAAAAACAGCAATGAAACAGCGAGCTAAGCCCTACAACACTCAATAGACTCCTGTGAACCCGGGTGGAGACCTGGTTAGCCAGCAGTGTGGCAAGACCTGGGGACTCTTGGGCCCAGAGTCAGTGACATAGCCACAGAGGACTAGAGTGGAGAGTGAAGCATCCAGCTGATAAGAAGAGAGGGCATATGCACAAGAACACCTACACTTGTAGATAATACCCACTTGACATGGCTTCAATGACTGGATAATCAGAGCTCAACCCGAAGAAGAAAGAAGAGGGGAAAAAGCATCATCTGATACAATGTGATGAACATGACCTACACCTATGGAAACAGTAGCTCAAAAGAGGAAACAAATCCTCACTGCAAGAATCATTCACACCCCTCCACACAAAGAGTAGACAGGGATGGGCAACTTGGACATTGGCTACCCAAAATGGGGGGTGGGGATACTACAAAGGCAAGAAGTGACTGGCTTACAAGCTTTCAAGAGGGAACCTAGATCCAGAGGGTGTGGAGGAAGGTAGAGTCTCCAGTGAGTAATATCCAACCTGTCTAGGAAGGGCTGATGAAATGAAATGCAGATGGGTCTCTTGTGATGCAATAGTGAATAATTGTTATCAGGACTGATTGTGAAGGATGGAAATGTAAAGGTAGACATTTTACAGCAAGGAGGGGAGTGATTAACCTTTCAGTATAGGATTGCAGGGCCCTGGGACCATCAATGAGAAGAGTGGAGAGTGGGACCCTACCCAGAGAAGTGGTGACGCCTGAAATGGAGGCAGAAACAATGATGTGGAGAGACTGAGAGGCTGGGGACTTGAGATCCAGAGAGGGAAAGGAGCTGTGTGCTGTTGACTGGGGGGCTGGGGAGGGAGGGCAGACTTGCAGTGTATACCCTTTGGTTGGTTGATGATGCATGAATGGGATTGTAACTATGGCAATGAAATATGACAGAATGTATGTAAAACCTATGGTATCCCATGTAAACTATTATATAATTCACAATAAAACATTTATTTAAAAAAAAAAACAACTGATATACTACTGGAAGCACTCATTAGTCTATACAAAGAAAATTTTAGATCAGTTACCTAGCCAACCAACTGTAAAATATCAATATTCTTGCCCATTGCAATGAAAGGTGATCCAACATAATGCAGAAATTATCAAATAATATCATTAATATCTCATCACATGGGAGTAAACTTTTGATGAAGAAAATTTTAAAACAGTTGCAGCAGCACATGAACAGGGAGCTGGGCCAGAAAATCAAGTTAAATGTAGAACAAGACTTGAAATGAGGGATATCATTGTTAATGTCAGATGGATTTTGGCTTAAAGAAGAGGACACCAGAAAGATGTTTGTTGTTGCTATTGTTGAGTGCCTTCAAGTCATTTACTACTCATAGTGATCCTGTATAGGGTTTTTTGAGGAGCATCTGGTGTATTTGAACCACCTACCTGATGGTTAGCATTCAAGTGCTTATACTACAGTGTCTCTACAGGACTCTAGAGAGATGCTTACCTATGTTTTACTGACTATTCAACTGTATAGATCATGCAAACTATGGATAATATTGTGAAGAATGGGAATTATGTAACACTTAATTTTTCTCATGTGGAACCTGCACATAGACCAAGAAGCAGTCTTTCAAAGAGAATAAGGAGATACCATGAAAGGTGTACATGAGGGTTTTATCCTTTTATAATACTTATTCAGTCTGGATATTGAGCAAATAATCTGCAAAACTGAACTATCTGAAGAAGAATGTGGAATCAGGATTAGAAAAGGGCTCATTAACAACCTGACATATATAGATGATACAATCTTGCTTACTGAAAGGGAAGACAAAAATGTTCACATCTGGACAAAGAAACAACATCATGTAAAATGAGAACTAAAACTGAAGTTGTCAAAAATATCTTTTTACTTGAATCCACAATAATGATCATGGGAACAAAAGTCAAGATATCAAAGGATGTATGTCATTGGACAAACCTGCTGAAAAGATCTGTTTACAGTGTTCAAGAGCAAGGATGTAGGTTTGAAGACTAAGATGCCAATGACCCAAACCATGGTATTTTCAATCATCTCACATGCATGTGAAAGTTGGACAATGATTAAGGAAGACCATAAAATTACTGCATTTGAATTATGGTGTTGGAGAAGAATGTTAAGAATATCATGGACTGACAGAAGAACAAAGAAATCTGTCTTGGAAGAACTACTGCCAGAATGCTCATTAGAAGCCAGGATTATGACACTTATCTCTCATATGTCGGATATGTTATCAGATGATACCAGTCCCTCAAGAAGGACATCATGCTTTGTAAAGTGGAGAGTCAGTGAAAAAGAGGACGATCCCCAATGAGATAGATTGACACAGTGGCAGTAACAATGGGCTCAAACATAATTATTATTGTGAAGATGATACAGAACCAGACAATGCTTCATTCTGTTATATATAGGATCTTTATGAATTATAGCCATACTAACTGGTCTTCCTTGTAGATGTATCGATATTATCCTGTCATTAACACCTATTCACTTCCAGATAGATCTTGAGGTGTTGTTTTTTACAATACCTATGATTCCATTCCTTTCTAATATGCCATTCCTGACATATTGTATAATAAGATTGTTGTTGAAGTTAAATACCGCGGCATTGATTCCAACTCATATGAATCCCTAATAGGGTTCCTGAGGACTGGCAGGTGGTTTTAAACTGCTGGTCTTGTGGTTAGAAGTCCAGTGTTTACCCTATAGCCCCACACCACGACCATAAAATGGTGTGATTCAAAATGGCCAATATCGATTCATTATAGCTCACTAATGCCTAGGATACTGATCTTTCTGCATCCATTTCATTTTTATTACATTAAATTTTCCTAAATTCATATTTTGATTGAAGTCTGGCTGAGGTACTCACATTCTGACACTATATCTGGCAATATTCTTGTACTCTTCATAAGATTTTCACTGGCCAATTATTTCAGAAGTAGATCTTCGGTCCTTGTTAGTTGGGCTTAATCTGGAAGTTTTACTGAATCTTGTTCACCATGGGTGACCATTTCAACCATTCAAATACCAAATGGTTGATATTTGAAATACTCGTGACGTTACTTCCCACACCATAACAACACATAAAATGTCACAGTACAACAAACTAACAGATGCATTTATCGCCAAAAAGATCATTTAAAGATTTATGTTGAAGTACAATACTATCTGTGAAAGTATATATCCATATGACTACAAGAAAGAACAGGCACTTTGTTAGCACAGTGGATAAGAATCAAGGTCAGTAATTCAAAACTATCAGTTGTTCTGTGGAAGAAAGATGAGGCTTTCTGCTCCTGCAGAAATGTACAGCCTTGGAAACCCTATGCAGCGTTGCAATGAGTTGGAACCATATCCATGGCATATAACCACTGCCAGTAACAGCACAAGAAAGAATAGCTCATACCACTATTATTCAAATTTACCAGCTGAAGGAAGACCTCAAAGGTGCATTGAAGGAATTGGTGAAGAAAAAGTCACCTGGAATTGATGGAATAAAAATTGAAATCTTTCAAGAAAGTGAGGTGGCACTGGAGGCATTCACCCATCTATGTGAAGAGATTTGGAAGACAACTATCTGACCAACTAATTGGAAAAGATCTGTATTTGTGCCCATTCCAAAGAAAGGTGATCCAATGGAATGCAGAAATCATTGGACAATATTTTTGATATCCCATGCGAGTAAAGTTTTACTAAAGGCACAGAATCGGCTACAAGTATACATACATTAACACATTGACAGAGAACTTCCAGAGGTTCAAGCTGTATTCAGAAGAGGAGGTGGAATGAGGGCTATCACTGCTGATGTCCAATGGATCTTGGCTGAAAGCAGAGAATACCAGAAAGATGTTTACCTGTGCTTTATTGACTATGCAAAGTCTTTCGATTGTGTGAATCAGGACAAGCTGTGGATAACATTGCGAAGTATGAGTATTCCTGAACAGTTAATTGTGCTCATGTGGAATGTGTACATGGACCAAGAGGCAATTTTTCAAACAGAACATGGGGACACTGAATGGTTTAAAATCAAGGAAGGTGTGCGACAAGGTTGTGTTCTTTCAACAAATTATTCAGCCTGTATGCTGAGCAAATAATCTGAGAAATTTGATTATATGAAGAAAAATGTGGCATCAGGATTGGAGGAAGACTCATTAACAGCCTGCGATATGCAGATCATACAACCTTGCTTACAGAAAGAGATAAGCACTTAAAATAGTTATAGATAAAGATCAAAGACCACATCCTTTGGTATGGATTGCATCTCAATATAAAGAAAACAAAAATCCTCACCACTGGACCAATAAACAGCATTCTGATCAATGGAGATAAGATTGAAGTTGTCAAGGATTTCATTCTTCTTGGATCAACTATCAACACTCATGGAAGCAGCAGTCAAGAAATCAAAGGATGTATTGCATTAGGCAAATCTGCTGCACAAGATCTTTTTTTGTTGAAGAGCAAAGATGTCAGCTTGAAGACTAAGGTGCACCTTACCCAAGCCATGGTATTTTCAGTAACTTCATATGCATGTGAAAGCTGGACAGTGAATAAAAAAGACTTTAGAAGAATTGATGCTTTTGAGTTATGGTGTTGGAGGAGAATATTGAAGGTGTCATGGGCTGCCAAAGTAACCAACAGATGTGTTGAAAGAAGTGCAGCCAGAGTGCGCCTTGGAGGTCAGAATGGCCAAACTTCATCTCTCATACTTCAGACATAGTGTCAGGAGGGAACAGTCTCTGGAGAAGGATATCATGTTTGGTTAGGTGGAGGGTCAGAGAAACAAAGAATACCTCCAGCAAGATAGATTGGCAAAGTGACAGCATCAGTGGCTCAAGCATGACAACTGTGAGGTTGCCCCAGGATCGGGCATTGTTTAGTTCTGTTGTTCATAGGGTCAGTATGAGTCTGTACCAACTGCATGGCACCTAACAACAGCAACAACTGACTCCATTGAGGATGAATTTGAAGAATTCTACCAATTTCTTCAGTCTGAAATTGCTCAAACATGTAATCAAGATGCTTGATAATTACTAATCATTGAAATGTGAAAGTTGGAAACAAAGATCAATAGTTGGAAAATATCGTGTTGATTGTAGAAATAATGCTGGAGATCACATAATAGAATTTTGCAAGACTAATGAGCTATTTTTTGCAAATACCTTTCTTCAACAACATAAAAAGTGACTATATACATGGATATCAACAGATGGAAAACATAGGAATCAAAATGGCTACATCTGTGGGATAGAACAATGGAGAAGTTCAATATCTTCAGTCAAAATGGCAAGGAGCTAACTGTAAAACAGATCATCAATTGCTCATATGCAAGTTCAGACTAAAGCTGAAAATGCTTTAAAGTTCACAAGAGCCAAAATATGACCTGGAATATTCCACATGAATTTTCAGACTATCTCAAGAACATATTCAATGCATTAGACACTAATGACTGAAGACCAGAAACATTGTGAGATGATATGAAGAACATCATAAGCCAATAAGGCAAAAGGTTATTAAAAAGACAGGTAAAAAAGAACATACCATACATAATTAATGTCAGAAGAAACTGAAACTTGATCTTGAGCATACTGAAGCTAAAACAACTGGAATAAATTATGAAGAAAAAGAACTGAACAGTTTCAAAGGGCAGTTCAAGAAGACAAAATAAAGAATTGGAGTGAAATGTGCACATACCTGGAATTAGAAAATAAAAAGGGATGTATACACTCAGCAATTTTCAAGCTGAAAGAACTGAAGAAAAAAAAACAAACCTCAACTTTCAATATTGTAGAATTTGATTCTATGGGCAAAATGAAGTCCTGGTGTGGTGCTGTGGAGTCTTGGTGTGGGATTGTACATTAAGCACTGAACTGCTACCTTCAAGGTAGGCTGTTCAAGCCCACCAGTCATTCCTCAGGAATCCTGTACAGGGTCACTGTGAATCAAATTGATTCCATGGTACCTAACAACAACAATAACAATAGGCAAAATATATGATAATGCAGGAAATATCCAAAGAAAATCAAAGACATAGACAGAGTGAAAATTCCAAAAATAGTTGATGGTTGTTCAATCATTTCAACAGATACCATGTGATCAAGAACTAATAGTATTGAAGGCAGAAACCCAGTCTGTCCTGAAGGCAATGGAAAAAAGGCAAGACCATAGGAATTGACAAAATACAAATAAAAATTTCTCAAAAAATTGAGACATCACTCAAAGTGCTCACTTGTCTATGCCAAGAAATTTGGAAACAACTACCTGGCCAACCAATTGGAGGAGATTAATATTTTTGCTATTTCAAAGATGTGACTCAATGAAATGTGGAATTCATCAAACAATATCATTAACATGATATACAAGTAAACTTTTGCTAAAGCTAATTCAAAAATAGTTTAAGCAGTACATCTACAGGGAGCTGCCAGAGATTCAAACTGAATTCAGAAGAGAATGTAGACCTAGGGATATCATTACTGACATTACATGGATCTTGGATGAATCAAGAATATGAGAAAGATGTTTACTGTGCTTTATGGACTATGCAAAGGCATTATTCAACTGTGTGGATCAGAACAAACTATAACTGCAAAGAATTGGTATTAACGAACACTTCATTGTACTTATGATGAACATGACATAGTCATTAAAGTAGAACCAGGGACTGTTGAGTGGTATACAGTTATGAAAGGTGTACATTAGGGTTGTATCCTTTCATCATACTAGATTATATGAAGAAGAATGTGGCATCAGGATTGGAGGAAGGCTCATTAACAACCTTCGATATACAATTGAAACGACCTTGCTTGTTGGAAGCAAAGATGACTTAACAGTTCTTACTGGTGATTGCACCTCAAAGTAAAGAAAAAACAAAAATCCTCACATCTGGACCAATAAATAACATCACAATAAATGGAGAAAACATTGAAGTTGTCAAAAGTTGTCACATTTTTCTTGGTTCTGAATCAACATTTATGAAAACAACATTTAAGAAATCAAAAGACTTATTACTTTTAGCAAATCTGCTGCAAAAGATCTCTTTAAAATGTTAAAGAACAAAGATGTCACCTAAAGTACAGCTAAGCCAAGCATAGTATTTTCAATCACTTTATACCCATATGAAACTTAGACAAAAAATAAGGAAGATCATAGAAGGACCAATGGTTGTCACCAATACTTATTCTACAGGTGGTGATATTTTTGTATTCACATTGCCACCTCATGTCACAGTTTAGCAGCACTCTTTTTACTAGTTGTTGTTGTTGTTGTTGTTAAGTGCCGTCGAGTCGATTCCGACCCATAGCGACCCTGTACAGGGTTTCCAAGGGTTTAAATCTTTACGGGAGTAGAAAGCCTCATCTTTCTCCCGCGGAGCGGCTGGTAGTTTCGAACCGCTGACCTTAAGGTTTTACTAGTAGAAGCATAATTATCAGTGCCATTTAAACTTACCAGACTCGAGATTCGATTAATAAAATCCATGATAATGATTTTGTTTGTCTAGAACAACTCTTAGTACCACATGTCTTAGACTGGGTTCTTTAGAGAAGCAAAAACAGTTTGGTGATGTCAAGTCAGTTCTGACTCACAGTGAACTTATGCTCAACAGAATGAAACACCACCCAGTCTTGTGTAATCCTCACAATCATTGTTATGCTAGAGCCCACTGCTGCTGCCACTGTGTCAATCTATCTCATTGGGGGTGTCCCCCTTTTTTGACTCTCAACTTTATCCAGCATTATGTTCTTCTCTAGGAACTGGTCCCTCCTGATAATATGTCTGTAGTATGAGCGAAAGAGTCTTGCTATCCTACCTTATAAGGAGCATTCTGGCTGTACTTCTTCAAAAACAGATTTGTTTGCTACATCTTTGGGATAGAATGATGGAGAAGTTCAATATCGTCAGTAAAAATGGCAAGGAGCTAACTGTAAAACAGAACATCAATTGCTCTGGAGTTCACGGTACTTTTAATATTCTTCTCTAACAACATATTTCAAATTCATCGATTCTTCTACAGTCTTCCTTATTCATTGTCCAAATTTCATATGAGTATGAGATGGTTAAAACTACCATGGCATACTATCACTTAATTCACAATAAAGCATTAAAAAAAAAAAATACCATGGCTTGGATCAGGGGCACTATAGTTCTCAAGGTGACATCTTTCTTCTTGAACACTTTAAAGAGGTCTTGTGCAGCAGATTAGCCTAATGTGATACATTGGTTGATTTATTGACTGCTGCTTCCATGACTGTTGATAATGGATCCAAGCAAAATGAAGTATTTGAGACCTTCCATCTTTTCTCCATTTATCATGATGATATTTATTGGTCCAGTGTGTTATATCAAGGAAATGGCTCACACAGTTGTAGAGATGGTAGAGTCCCAAGTCCAGGTCTGATGAACTAAGTTTGCAGGTCATACAGCAAGCAGGTCCCTCAGGAAGGCAATTTCAGCAGGCAGGTAGACAGGCAAGCAGGCAAGTAGATCCCGCAAGTAAGAAGGCAGACTGCTGATGGGTCCTAGGATTAGCAGGTCATAGAGCAGGTCAGTGGCTCAAGTCCAAAGGACCAGATGTTGAGAATAAGCCAGATGCAAGATGCAGACCCAAAAGAGAGCAAACAAAAATTTTCAGAGTTTCTAATATATGGGAAACAAGCGAAAATCCTGAGGAAACATCTTTTTAATTGCTCAGCTGCTCATAGAGTTAATTCCACTGTATTAAATCTCATTATGGAGAAAACTACATCCCAATTGGCCCAGTCAAATTGACACAAAACCTAACTATCACAGACACCAAGCATTTACAACAATGCTAAAAAGAATCTTTGAACACTTGAATTAGGAGGAAAGAGACCAAAGAGTTGCGTAAGGTCGAGAACTGGGGAGGGGTTTATTTGCAGGGACTGCTTAAAGCGGCTATCATGAATGAATAATATCTGTATCCCGAGCATTTCTGACCTTTAATGTTAACATATTAACTTTTCTTATAATAGACCCATAACCCTGAGTATTTTCAGTTAGTTCTGTGTGGGCCATTTCAGTGGATTATTGAGCCAAACAAGGAAGCAGAGTGCCATGGGAATAATGATTGGTGTTAGAATTGGGAAAAAGAGGTTAGAAGGTGGAGACATGTCAGACTTCCGCCTCATAGGAATTGGCCTTAAATTAATGAGTTTGAGGGGTGGGAGAGGGCTAAAGTGGTGCAAAGAGGTTGGGTACAGAGAGGGGACCAGAGCGTACGCCTCATTCTCATTGACTGGTGGGTGGTGCCAGACCTGAGTCCAGCATCTTTAAACTGGTTCACTGTCTACACCCCTCATCCCCTCGTCCTCCCATCCCAGCCCTACTTACCTCTCTTTTCCTCCTCCTCTTTCCCCTAACCTTCCCAGCACTATCATCCTTGGGGGTAGAAAGGGTAATTCTCAGACGCGCGAGAGTAATAACCGAGGCAGAAGGAGGTTGGAACTTCACAACTCCCCACTCCTGATGCTGGATTTCCAGACAAATACAGACACCCTATCCCCGCCCGCTTCAAATTTCAAATTTACTGGCTTAGTTCTGCCATGTTAAGGTTTAGTAAAACTCTTCCTATGTTGATATAGAAGAAAAACCACGCCACCCACTACCATTGGATGGATTTCGACTCAGCGACCCTGTAGGGCAAAGGTTTACTAAACCTTAACATGGCAGAACTAAGCCAGTAAA
>NW_006409178.1:54816-55490 GCF_000296735.1 Chrysochloris asiatica
ACCGTTATGGACTTATCACCTGCGAAAGCTGCAAGGGATTTTTTTAAGCGAACAGTCCAAAATAATAAAAGGTACACATGTATAGAAAATCAGAACTGCCAGATTGACAAAACACAGAGAAAACATTGCCCTTATTGTCGATTTCAGACATGTCTGTGTTGGAATGAAGCTAGTTGCGGTAAGAGCCGACAGAATGCCAGGAGGAAGAAATAGTTTGGGCCAATGTACAAGAGAAACAGGGCCCTGAAGCAACAGAAAAAAGTCCTCATCCGAACCAATGGCCTTACACTAGAAGCACAGACTAAGAAAGAGTTCCTTTGTAACATCCACCATTAGCATGACAATGCCACTTCATGGCAATCTGCAATGTTACCAAACATATGGTCACTTTCATAGCAGGGCCATCAAGTCTGCATACCCAGACCCCTGTGCCAGCTCAATTGAGTCCATAATGGGTTATTCGTACATGCATAGTAACCAGACAGTTCTCCAGCAAGCATCCCACATCTGATATTAGATGTCTTTTTTTTTTTTGAGAACTGATAATGTTGTTTTTTTAAAGGTTTTTATTGTGGATTCAGTGAAAGTTTATAGGGCAGATCATCAGTTTTAAATTCAACAAATCATACACCTTGTTTAATTACAATGCTTATAATCCCCTCCATGTACCATCA
>NW_006409178.1:57812-60610 GCF_000296735.1 Chrysochloris asiatica
TGCTGGGTAAGGTGGAGGGTCAGAGAAAAAGAGGAAGACCCCCAATGAGATGGATTGGCCAGGTGGCATCATTGATGGACTCAAGTGTGGCAGCGATAGTGAGGTTGGCCCGGGATCAGACATTGTTTCGTTCTGCTGTGCATGGGGTCACTATAAGTCAGTTCCAACTCAATGGCACCTGACAACAACAATGTCTTAGTTGCCTGTTCCTATCTACCCTGTGTACAAAGAGGATAGCATTGATACTTGATATGAATCTTCTTTCCCTCTCTGTTGGTATTTACAGTCACTACCTCCATAAGTATAGGTCAGATGCCTCAAATTGTAGCAATTTACTCTTGTTTCCTTTATTAATTTTTTTTTAATCTTCCTCTAGTTAAGTTCTGATTATTAAGCCACCAAGGCTAGGTCAAATAGGTACTGTCTGCAACTTTGGATGTTCTCGTGCATCTCCCGTCACTTCATATACCTGGATGCTACACTCACAGCTCTAGCCCTATGTCCTTGTCCATGGGATCAAGTGTCCCCAGGTCTCACCAAACTGTGGACCAACCAGCCCTTCCTCTTCTCTTTCTCATCTGCAGGTTAACAGGAGCCAATGGACTGTGGTTGAACTCAGCCCATTTCTTCATTGCTACACTTTCCCCTCTTCCACTCACCAGTAGACCAATGTGATCACCAGCAAGCTTACATGCCTGTTCATGTGTTCCCTTTGAATTTCAGTCTTAGAGGAAAGTTTGTCCTGAAGGAACTTGATTGCATGCCTTGATGGCTTCCTGACAAACAGCTTGCTTCTTCTTGTAGTAGCCAGTCATGCTGACATTTTTGTTTTGGGTTTTTCCGGATGACCTTTCTTTGAAGATGTATCTTCTGTTGCTCTAGCTATTCCAGGCTGGTCTGCTTGTCCTAGAACCTCTTTTAGGTATTTCAATCAGTTATAGGTTGAAGACAGGCTTACAAGTTTTCTCTAATCATGTTTCCCAACATTCCTTTCTATCCTACTCAAGTGTTCATTTTATAAAAGTAGGCAAAGAAAATCAATATTCATAAGACAGTCAAGCATTTTAGTATTATTTCTTATCTTCAAACTATGCCTAGATCCCTGTGTATCACAGAGCCCTATTGTTGTAAGGTTGAGCATGCATCACTATTTACTTCTGTCCCACTTAGCTCATGCAAACCTGTGTCAGTGTTCTCCTACCTATTTTGTTCTTCCACCTCCACTCCCTTCTTCTATTGCCCTCCCCAACACCTGAACTAAACCCCCCATCCCAACTCCACTGTTGTGG
Organism: Chrysochloris asiatica; assembly: GCF_000296735.1. NCBI lineage: Eukaryota > Metazoa > Chordata > Mammalia > Afrosoricida > Chrysochloridae > Chrysochloris > Chrysochloris asiatica. Next base: position 59,102 of record NW_006409178.1, read on the forward strand.
TTACCTTATATTCCATTAATTCTTCCCTCCATTTAAGACTGTCTATTTTATCCTGTAATTTACCTGACCTTCTCACCACCTGGATCTCTCTTCCTCTGTGTCCACCTTCTTTCACATTTTAATTGTTTTGATCATAGACTACTTCCCAGATCCTCTTCTTAAAATTTTATTCTGTTCTTGAATGTTTTGCTTACACCATCATATTTGATTGACAGTTTTGCTGGGTAGAGGATTCTTGATTGGCAGGGGTTTTTTTTCTTGCCTTCTTGTCTGCATGGTTTCTGTTGAGAGATTTGAGCGTAATCTGATTTGCTTGTCTTTGTATGCTACACTTCTCTTTTCCCTAGCTGCTTTCAGGATTCTGTCCTTATATTTGAATTTGGAGAGCTTGATTATTATATGTCTTGGTGATTGTCTTTTAGGGTCTATCCATCCTGGGGTTCGATGAGCTTCTTGAATGCTTATCTTTTTTTCACTTTTCATGATGTTAGGGAAATTTTTTCCAGAAGCTCTTCAACTATCTCGTCTGTGGACTTGAGTGATTCTTCCTGTTCCAGAATGCTGATAATTCTTAAATTATTCCTTTTCATGTTGTCTAGCATGAATTGTAGACCTTCTTCAGATTTCTTTATCCTTTTTTTCTGCTTGCTGTTCTATCTTAGTTATATTAAGAGATTTATCTTCCAGCTCACTAGTTCTGGCTTCTATCTCTTCAATTCTGTTCCTTTGCCCTTTCAGTGTATTGTTCATTTCTGACATTCTATTTTTAATTGTTTGGACCTCTTTTTGTAGGTTTTGAATTGTTTCCAATGCTGTATCTATCTTATTTGATTGCTCCTGTAGAGCTTTCCTGACTTCTTCCTTATTTTTCTCAACTCCATTGTATAGTGTTTTGATACATTTTATAATAATTTTTCTGATTTTTTTCTCATGCATTTCCAGAGCCTGACCATCTTCCAGTATGGAGTGTAGGTCTACTTCCAACTCATTTGATTCAGTCACTTTATGTCGTTTCAGGGCATGTGCTGTTATGGTCATCTGCTTCTTTTTTTGGGGGGGGGAATATTCAGGAGTTATCTGTGGCCTTAATACATAGATGGGTGTATATTTTGATATTTTTTATGCATTCTGATTGTCTCTAGGTTGATGTGATCAGGAGATGCACTTCCCTTTTCCCTCTTCATCCTTAGAAATTTCAAGATGCCACTGTTGGTCATTGTGATGAATCTCAAGATTTAATTTTTGGCCTATTTCCTTTTTCCTATTTCCTGCTCCACAATCCCCATTCAGGCCTAGTGATAAACATTTCAGGACAGGCTGTGGCCATTTTGCACTGCTGTTTGGTTTTAAGTGAAAACGGTCATTTTAAATTTTGAGGAGATCTGTGTGCATGCCTAGCAGAACCTTTTGGGGGTGGTGGTTGGGTGTCCACTTGCTCAGGCACCCACCTCTAGTCACCAAAATGGAGGTGCACAAACAGTGAGAGACCAGTGAACAGATACAAAAAAA
>NW_006409178.1:61698-64704 GCF_000296735.1 Chrysochloris asiatica
TGAGCTCTGATCGTCCAGTAATTGAAGCCAGGTCAAGTGGGTATTATCTTCAAATGTGGGTGTTCTTGTGCATATGCCCTCTCTTCTTATCAGCTGGATGCTTCACTCTTCACTCTAGTCCTCTGTGGCTATATCACTGACTCTGGGCCTAAGAGTCCCCAGGTCTTGCCACACTTCTGGCCAACCAGGTCTCCACCTGGATACACAGGAGTCTATTGAATATTATAGAGCTTAGCTCACAGCTTCATTGCTGTTTTTCCCTAACTTCCCCTTATCGGTGATGAACATGGCCACCAATCAGAGTGCGTATTCCCATTGAGTCTTAGTCTTGGAAGGGGGTTTTCTCTGAGGATACTTGACCATTTGCCTTGATGTCTGCTGGGTGAGCAACGTGCTTGTTCTTGTAGTAATCAGTTGGTCTACCTATATTGTTTTGTATTTTTCCTGTTGGTCTTTCTTTCAAGAAGTATCTTCTGTTCTTCTAGCTACTCCAGGCAGGTCTGACAGTCCTTTCAAGTGGAAATTTCCCACCTCTGAAGATTCTGGATGCTGTTCAGGATTCCACGAATAGTCTCATGCAATGCAGAGGCTCTGCAGGAAGCCTCCTTCACTGGGCACAATGTAGCCCCATTTTAGATATTCCAATCAGTTATTGGCAGAAGACGGACTTACAAGTTTTCTATGGTGATGTTTCTGACTATTTTTTTCTCATCCCCTCCAGTGTCTATATTATAATGGTATGCAAGCGAAACAAAGATTAAAAAGTCAGCCAAGCATCTTAACATTATTTCCCCCCTTTTCTCAATTCCAGCCATGTCTCAAGTCCTGTATCCCAGAGCCCTGTATTTTGAAGGTTGTTCATACATCATTCTTTACCTCTGTCCCACTTAGTCCATGCAAACCTGCCCAACTGTTCTCTCACCCACACTGTTCTTCCATTCCCTTCCCTCTTCTTGTATATTGCCCCCATCCACAGCACCCAAACTATCCTGTGTCTATTCCCTCACCTGTGCCCCATCTTCCCCTCACTTCCCTAACCCCATAACCCAAATCACAGCAACCAGCAAAGAATGACTCCCCCCCGCTACTTTAGTATGGGTTATTTTTCTTGGTCTTTTACAGTAGTGGTCCTATGCTGACTAATTTCACTCAGCATAATGTCCTCAAGGTGCATCCATGTTATACAGTGGCTAGCAGCTTCCTTGTTATTTTTCAAGGTAGCATCGTATTCCATTGTGTGTATGTACCACAGTTTGTTTATCCATTCTTCAGTTGATGAGCACTTAGGCTGTCTCCATCTTCTTTCTATTGTAAATAGAGCTGCTATGAACATTGGTGTGCATATATCTACTTGTGTTATGGCTCATATTTCTTGTGGTTAAATACCGAGTAGAGGAATTACTGGATCATAAGGTTTCTAAACTTCTGATGAATCGCCATATTGCTTTCCAGAAAGGTTGGACCATTTTGCAGTCCCACCAGCAATGCAGGAGTATCCCAGTCTCTCCACATCCCTGCCAGCATTTATTGTCCTCTACTTTTTTTTTTTTTTTTATCTTTGCTGTTATTGCAGCTGTGAGATGATATCTATTGTTGTTTTGATTTGGATCTCTCTAATGGCTACTGATTGTGACATTTCTTCATATGTTTGTTGGCTGCCTGGATCTCCTTGGCGAAGTGTCTGTTTATGTTCTGTGCCCATTTTTTAATTGGGTTATTTGTCTTTTTCTAGTAGAGGTGTTGTAGTTTCCTATATATTTTCGAAATAAGTCCCTTGTCTGAGGTATTATTGCAAAAGATTTTTTCCCATTCTATGGGTTCCCTTTTTCCTCTTCTGATGAAGTCTTTTGATTCACATAAGTTTTTAATTTTTAGTTATGTCCCACTCATCTATTTTGTCTACTCTTGTTTGTATAGCTTTCAAAATGTTTGCTAGTCTGTTTATTTTCTGAATTAGTGCCCTCACATTTGTCCCTATTTTTCCATTGCTGGCCTTCATAATTCTGGGATTCACATTTAGGTCTTTAATCCATGTTGAGGTGGTTTTTGTATAAGGTGTGAGGTGAATGTCTAGTTTCAATCTTTTGCATATTGCTTTCTAGTTCTACCAGCACCAACAGTTGAAGTGACTATCTCCTTCCCATCCGATATATTTAGGTACTTTGTCAAAAATCAGTTGATTGTGTGTGGACAGATTAATTTCTGCATTCTTAACTCTGTTCCACTGATCAATGTATCTATAATTGTACCAGTACAAAGCTGTTTTGACCATTGTAACCGTGTAGTGAATTTTGAAGTAGAAGACTAAGAAATCTCCAACCTTATTCTTCTTCTTAAGCAGTGCTTTACTTATCCTTGGTTTCTTTCCTTTCCATATAAAGTTTGTAATTTTTTTCCCCATCTCTTTGAAGAATGGTGTTGGAATCTGGATTGCGGTTGCATTATATGTGTAAATTGCTTTGGGCAGTATTGATAAGTCTTCCTATCCAGGAGCATAGTACATTCTTCCATTTTTGTAGGACTCTTTTGGTTTCTTGTAGTAGTGTTTCATAGTTTTCTTTGTATAAGTCCTTTGCTTCTCTGGTCACATTTATTTCTAGATATTTCGTCCTTTGGGTGGCTATTGTAAATGATATTGCTTTCCTAATATCTTTTTCCATGCTGTAATTTCTGCTATAGAGGAATCAAACTGATTTTTTTTTTACGTTGATCTTATATCCTGGCACTTTGCTGAGTCTTCCAATGAAGTCTAGTAGCTTTTTTACTGAGTCTTTGGGGTTTTCTACAAATAGGATCATGTTGTCTGCAAATAGAGAGAGATTTACTTCCTCTTTGACAATTTGGATGCCTTTAATTTACTTATCTTGCCATATAGCTCTTGCTAAGAATTTCAGCACAATATTAATAGGAGTGGTGACAAAGGGCATCCTTGTCTGGTTGCTGTTCACAGAGGGAAGGCTTTCAGTTTCTCTCCATTGAGAGTAATGTAGGCTGTTGGTTTTGTAT
>NW_006409178.1:65940-67229 GCF_000296735.1 Chrysochloris asiatica
GGGTTGAATGCTCTGTACACATCTATGAAGTCCAGTTGACTGATTCTGTTGTTTAGTTCTTCTGTGTCTTTGTCAAGTTTCTTTCTGGTTGTTCTACCATTTTTAAATGTGGTGTGTTAAAACCACTCACTAATATTTTAGATTCATCTATTTCTTTCTTCAAGTCTATTAGAGTTTGCTTAATATATTTTGGAGCTCTTTCATTAGGAGCAGAGATATTTTTATGGTTATGTCATGTTGTTCAATTGTCCTTTAAATCATGACATAATGTCCGTCTTTATCTATTATGCTGGTTTTTGTCTTAAAGTTTACTTTATCAGAAGTTAGTATTGTCACTCCTGTTCTTTTTTTTTTATTGCAGTTAGCTTGGAATATCTTTTTTGCATCCTTTGACTTTTAATCTGTTTTTGTCTCCATATGTGAGATGTGTCTTTTTTAGGCAGCATAATGAAGGATCTTGTTTTCTTATCCATTCTGCCACTCTTTGTCTCTTAACAGGTGCATTTAATCCATTTACATTCAGTGTAATTGTTGATAAGTATTGATTAATTGCTGCATTGTTTATTTTTTTTGTGTGGTGTTGCTGCTTTCTTTGTTCTGTGTGTCTTCCTTTGTTCAGTTCATACTTTTTGAGTTCTTTGTTGTGAGTTTCCTCATAGTTTTAATGTTTCCATGTTCTTCTTGGATTTTCATTCTCTTGGTATGTTGTGAAGTATTAATTGTCTTTGAGGTTGCCTTATAGTCCATTAACTTTTCTCTCCATTTAGTACTGTCTATTGCGTAGTGGTTACGGATTGGGTTGCGAACCGCAAGGTCAGCGGTTCGAAACTACCAGGCACTCCGCAGGAGAAAGATGAGGCTTTCTACTCCCATAAAGATTCACATCCTTGGAAACTCTGTACAGGGTCGATATGGGTTGGAACCGACTCGACGGCACTTAACAACAACAACAAATTTAATCCTGTAATCTACCTGACCCTCTCACCATCTGGATCTCTGTTCCTATGTGTTTTCCTTCTTTTATGTTGTAATTGTGTTGATCATAGACTGACCTCCCAGGTTCACTGAGTTTGTTCTTATAGTTTTGTTCTGTTCTCAACTCTTCCTTCTGTTGATTTAATTCTGGGAGGTGCTGCCACATATGTCAATCTCTGATTGTTGCCTGTTCTTGTTGATTCTCAGTCCACAGAGCTCCCTACAGGATGTTTTGTAGTGCAGGGTTGGCTTTGGCAAAATCCCTTAGCTTCTGTTTATCCTGGAATGTTTTGATTATACCATCATATTTGATT
>NW_006409178.1:68074-80863 GCF_000296735.1 Chrysochloris asiatica
CATTTGTCTCAGACATTTTATCTTGTTTCTGGACATGTGCTGATATGGTCATCTGCTTTTGCTTCTTGGACATATTTAGTGTTTATCTTTGGCCTTAATACTTAATTGATTATGTTTTCATATTTTTTATACTTTCTGATTGCTTCCAGGTAGATGTGATCAGGAGGTGGCCTTCCCTTTTCACTCTTCTTGTTGATTAACTCCAAGTAACTTTCACAGGTGTTGTCTGCCTTCCTGGTCATGGCAGCTGGTATTGGTTCTTTCCTGGGTTTTGATGTTTTATAGAGTATGATTGTAGCTTGAATATATTGCAGCAGTTGCTGTTTCTTTTTGGGTAATATAGGGAAAGAAAGGGTCCCCAAACTTAAAAGGGGAAGCATAAAACAACAAAATAGTGCCAACAACCAAAAAAATATGAAAAAAAAACCCCAAAACCAATAAGAACAACAACAACAAAAAAAAAAAACAAAAAAAAAACTAGGCTGAATATTGTAGTTATAACTGCAGAAAAGGGAGAGGAGAGAGATAAGGAAAAAATTTTTTTTCTTATAGTCTAATATGTGTATGACTTTTATGTTCTCTCTTCAGCTTCTTGCTTTCAAAGCTGCCTGAGAGTTTTCTACATGCCACTGTTGGTTTTTATGCTGTACCTCAGGATTTAATTTAATTTTTGTAATGTTTTATTTTTAACTTTCTTTCTTTCTCTACACCCCTGTCCTAGCCTTTCCCGTATTTAATTTTTAAAAGTTCAAGGCCAGCTCTTAGGCTCAGAATATCTGTGTGCATGCATGGCAGAAGTACCCACCAGTGGTGAGGGTGGGTGGTGTCCATTTGCTTAGGCACCCTGTGTAGTCATGAGAATGGAGATGTGCAAACAATGCAAGGGCCAATAAACAGATACCAAAAAAAAAAAAAGAAAAAAGAAAAAGAAAATCAGAACAAAGCAAAACCAAATAAGTGTATTGTCCACGTTGCTCCAAGGTTCCAGTGGCATTTTTTCATGGTGTGTCTGCTCCCTCCTTGGTCTTGACGTTTTGTCTCACCCAAGTTGTGGGCTCCAGGCCACCAAGCCCAGCAGATTCAAAAGTACACAATTTCTTACTTCCACTTAAAGTTCCACGAGCTATAAGCCATCAAAATTTTTAAATACTCGTACTTATGTGGATCCAAGTTTTGGAGCTCTGCCCTGGATCTCCTTTTCCTGGCATTCTAGGGTATTGCTGACAGTGAACTTCACTGCACTTCTACCCTAGCTGCCATAAAGCCCTGCCTCTATTCACCCAGCTGAATTTAATCTTTTAAGAAAATCGTCTAACAAAAAAGCCTGTTCAATTTTCTTTTAAATGATCTTTCCATGTGAATTTAATTCTAAGACTCACTGCAATTTGATACTTGCTTCCTAACTCAGATTGAAGAGCTATTTTATAAAATGACACTGGAAATACATCAGATTAATTTACTGATTGAAACCATTTTTAGAGTTAGATTGTTGTGTTTTTTTAGTTGTTAGGTGCCATCTCATAGCGACCCTATGCATAGCAGAAGGAAACACTGCCCAATCCTGGGCCAACCTCACTATTGTTGCCATGCTTGAGTCCATAGATGCTGCCACTTGGCCAATCTATCTCATTGGAGGTCTTCAGATTTGTAGAGGATAAATATTCAAATCACAAATTAACAACTGTGAAAAAGACAGCAAACTATGTATCCTTGTTCTCTTCTAAGTTTCTGCTTGCACATTATGCCATCATTTACTCCCTGTTTCCCACTGATGATCAAATGTGATACCGTATGTAATACATGCAGTGTGGAGTCTAGTATAGAGAAAAGACTGGATAAAATTCGTTGCATTTGTGGCTATGATGATGATTGTGATATTATGATGATGAGGATGCTGCTGACAATAATATTGTTTCTAGATGGTCTTTAGGCAACCGTTTCAGGAAATTTTAGTCACAAATAATTTGAAGTGTTAGTTATTTATTCTTCTGTTGTATTAAAGCCATTTGAACCCATAGTTGTTTCAATGAAATAATTAGAAAAGATATAATTTTATTTTCTTGCCTTTGAAACAGCTAATATATTGTCTTTAGACTGGATTAAAAATAATTTTGAATGATAGTTTTGTGTATTTTAATTTCTATTTCAAAATAATTTCAATTCTCTTTTTTTCAGATCATCCTCAGAAAGAGTTTGGTTAACTTCCATGTTATTTAACATATTATCAACAAGATAAGATCTTTCTATTGTTATTTTTTTCTTTCTTTCCTTTTCTCTTTTATTTCCTCTGAATGTATATGCTGTGATTTTCTCTTCTGTTTTTCATTCATTCTTGATAAATTTCAGCTTCTCCCACTCATTTCTCTATTTTTAGTACTTATTCCATCATTTAATTCATATTTTCCTTTCTTCTATGATGGTTATCTATTGTTTTATTTCTTCATCTTTCTTCTGATTCCAACAACTCTTTTTGTTCAGTGTGAGGTAAGGAAAATTCTGATGTGAGAAAGTATTAGACACAGTTCTTATTGTACCTACTGTGGTTAAATATTTTTGTTATAAGAAATAAAATTCAAAGTGTGTTGTTGTTAAGTGCCTTCAAGTCAGTTTGATTCACAGCAACCCAGTATAGGGTTTCCAAGAAGTAGCTGGTTTTTTGAACTGCTGACCTTGTGGTTTACATTTCAGTGCTGATCCTACAATGCAACACCAGGAGTCCAAGTATAACACTCTTTTAAAAATGCAGTATACTGTCTCTTGAAAAGGATGCCTATCTTCTGTTTTATGACTGGAGCATTAGCAGATTGGACCAATGGGGAAATCATCCATTGTGCATATAGCAAGTGTAGTTGTTGTTAAGTGCCTTTGAGTCATTTCTGACCCAGTATAGGGTTTCCAAAGGAGCTCTGGTAGCGTAGTGGTTACAAATTGGGCTGTGAACCTTAAGGTCAGCGGTTCGAAACTACCAGCTGCTCCACAGGAGAAAGATGAGGCTTTCTACTCCCGTAAAGATTTACACCCTCAGAAACCCTGTACAGTGTTGCTATGGGTCGGAACCGACTCGACAGCACTTAACAACAACAACAACATAGGGTTTCCAAGGAGTAGCCAGTGAGCTTTACTCACTGATCCTGAGGTTAAAATCAACTTTGCAGTCCAGTGCATTAGCCTGCCCACCACAGAAAAACTCCATAGAGTGATTGTTGTTGTTGTTCAGTGCCTTCAAGTCAGTTCTGACTCATAGTGACCCTGTATAGGGTTTTGGATGATTGGCTAGTGTGCTTGAATCACTGATGTTGCAGTTCAAATCGATTTAGCAGTTCAACACATTAATCCACAGCTCCATACCAGGATTCCATATAGCCTTTGTTGTTGATGTTAGGTGCCATCGAGTCAGTACCAGCTCATAGAGAGCCTATATGTAAAATTAATTGCTCCTTAGTAATTTATCTCATCAAACCACTTTTGACTTACAAGAGACTTGCTTTTATCTTTTCACTGAGTTTTTGTAATTTGCTCAGGAAAAGTAAGTTGGGTAAATTTGTATAGCCTTCCACAGGCAAAAATTATAATAAAAACATCACAGTTGTTTATGATGGAAGCATCTTGTCATTATTTCTTAACAGTAACATATTCATGGAATGCATGCAGTGATGAATCAGAACTAAGAAAATATAGTAAAGACACTGGCATCTGCGTGATAGTGCTGGTGACTATTTTGATCAAGAAAACATCATTCTGCTGCTACTGCATTGCTTCTAAAGGAGAATTTAGGGGATCATTTTGGGAACTTTTAGGCACAAATCATTTAAAATTTTGTTTAAAATCATTTAAAAATTATTTCCTTTACCTACTGTTGATAGTAATGAAAGTGATCTCATAGAAATTTCAAATAAATACCTAGAAAATGAATAAGCTTTTTACCCTTGAAGCTGCTAACCTACTCCATATATACTGAATTAAGAGAGACTGAAGATACCACAGAATACTAGATGAAGCAGATTCAGGGCATAGCTCCAAAATCTGAGCCACATATCTAGGAATATTTAAAAAGTTTGAAGGCTAATAGCTAGTGGGATTTGTAATAGAAGTAAGAAATCTCATACTTTGGAATCTGCCAGGCTCAGCAGCCCAGAGCCAACAACTTGGAAGAGACAAAATGGCATGATTAAGCGGGGAGCAAGGAGTCCCACCACTGCATAATGCCTAGGGAACCTCAGAGCAAAGGTGGACAATATACTTTGTTCTGATTTCTTTTCTTTCTTTTTTTTTTTTGGTATCTGTTAATTGACACCTGTTTGAGAACTTCCATTCTGGTGATTAGAGGGGGTGCCTGAGTGAGTGGACACCTCCACCCCCACCACTGGTGAGTTCTTCTGTCATGCATGTGCACAGATACTGTCAGCATTTAAAGGGGCAGAGAGCTCAAAACAGCCACAGCCAGCCCTGAACTGTTTATTAATAGGGAAAAGGCCAATCCAGGGAGTGTGGAGAGGGAGACAGTTTAAAAACAAAAGAGACCAAAAATTAAATCCTGAGGTAGTGACTAACAATCAGCAGTGGCATCTTGAAATTTATCAGGTGGCCTTGAAGGCAAGAACTGAAAGAAGATATTAAAATCATGGTCATATTAGGCTACAGATTTTTTTTCTTTTTCTTCTTCTCTCCCTCCTCTCCTCCTCTCCCTTTTCTGTGATTATAGACTATAGTATCCAATCTAGATTTTTTTGTTTTGTTTTTTGGTGTATTTTTTCTTGCTTTTTTTTTTTTTTTTTTTTTGCTGTTGCTGTTTTGTTGTTTTTGGTCCTCTTTTACCTTTAGGGGGATTTTGTCTCTCCCTGTATTACCCAAGAAGTGACAGCAATTGCTGCCATATAGTAAAGCTACGATCACACCCTATAAAACCCCATAATCTAGGCAAGAACCAATACCAACTTCCATAATCCAGTGATGAAGACACCTGTGAAAGTTACTCTGAATTAAGCAATAAGAAGAGTGAAAAGGAAAGCTCACCACTGGAAGTAATCAGAAAGCATAACAAATATCAAAACACACCCTCAATTAAGTATTAAGGCCACAGATAAACACTAAACATGTCTAAGAAGCAAAAACAGGTGACCATATCAGTATATGTCCAGAAACAAGTTAAATCTTGGAGACAAATTACCTAGAGGTAGACCTAGACTACATTCTGGAAGGAGGGCAGGCCTTGGAAATGCCTGAGAGGGAATTCAGAACAATGATTATAAAATGTTTCAAAACACTTTATAATGGAGTTGAGAAAAATAAGGAGGAAGTCAGGAAAGCACTACAGGAAAAATCAAATAAGATAGATACATCACTGGAAATAATTCAAAACCTACAGAAAGAAATCCAAATGATCAATATTAGAATATCATAAATAGACAATACTCTGAAAGGGCAAAGGAGTAGAATACAAGAGATGGAAGGCAGAACCAGTGCGCTGGAAGGTAAATTTCTCAATACCACTAAGGTAGAAAATCAAGCAGAAAAAAGGACAAAAAACATCTGAAGGTCTAAGATTCATGTTGGACAACATGAAGAGAAATAACTTAAGAATTATTGGCATTCTGGAACAAGAAGAATCACACAGGACCACAGAGAAGATAGTTGAAGAACTACTGGAAGAAAATTTCTCCAGCATTCTGAAAAGTGAAAAGATAAACATTTAAGAAGCTCAACAAACCCCAGAAAGAATAGACCCCAAAAGAAAATCACCAAGACATATCATAATCAAGCTCTCCAAACTCAAAGATAAGGAGACAATCCTGAAAGCAGGTAGAGAAAAGAGAAGCATTATATACAAAGGTAAGCAAGTCAGATTAAACTTGTATCTCTCACCAAAACCCATGCAGGCAAGAAGGCAACGTGGAGACATATATAAAATCCAGAATGAAAAAAACCTGTCAAGCAAGAATCCTCAATCCAGCTAAGTTATCAATCCAATATGATGGTGTAATCAAAACATTCAAGGACAAAAAGAAGTTAAGGGATTTTGCCAAAGCCAAACTTGCACTACAAAACATCCTAAAGGGAGTTCTGTTGACTGAGAGCCAACAAGAACAGACAACAATCAGAGACTGACATATGTGGCAGCACCTCCCAGAATTAAATCAACAGATGACAGAGTTGAGAACAGAGCAAAACTATAAGAACAAACTCAGAGAATCTGGGAGGTCAGTCTATGATCAAAATGTGAAAGAAGGTAAACACATAGGAACAGAGATCCAGATGGTGAGAAGGTCAGGTAGATTACAGGATAAAATAGACAGTACTAAATGGAGAGAAAACTTAATGGACTATGAGGCAACCTCAAAGCAAATTAACACTTCACAACATGCTGAGAGAATGAAAATCCAAGAAGAACATGGGAACATTAAAACTATGAGGAAACACAAGAAAGGACACAAAAAGTATACACTCAACAAAGGAAGACACACCGAACAAAGAAAGCAGCAACACCACAAAAAACCAAACATAATGGCAGCAACTAATCAATACCTATCGATAATTACATTGACTGGAACCAATTAAATGCATCTGTTAAGAGATGGAGAGTGGCAGAATGCATAAGAAAACATGATCCTTCGATATGCTGTCTGCAAGAGACACATCTCACACACAGAGAGAAAAACAGATTAAAAGTGAAAGGATGGAAAAAAATATACCAAACTAATTGCAATCAAAAACAAACAGGAGTGACAGTACTAATTGCTGATAAAATAAACTTTAAGGCAAAACCAAACATAATAGATGAAGATGGACATTATCTCATGATTAAAGGGACAACAGAACAAGATGACATAACCATAATAAATATCTATGCTCCTAATGAAACAGCTCCAAAATATATAAAGCAAACTGTAATAGATTTGAAGAAAGAAATAGCTGAATTTACAATAATAGTGGGTGATTTTAATACACTGCTTTCAAAAATGGATAGAACAACCAGAAAGAAACGTAATAAAGTCACAGAAGAACTAAACAAGACAATCAGCCAACTGGACCTAATAGAAGTGCACAGAACATTCAACCCAACAACAGCACATTACACATTCTTTTCCAGTGCACATGGAACATTCTCCAGAATATACCCTGCGTTAGGCCACAAAACAAATCTCCATAAATTTACAAGTATCAAAATACTACAAAGCACTGTGGAAGCACATGTAACTACGTGCTGGCAGCAGCTAAATGAGTGCTGGGCCAAACACCCGTCAACTTTGACCTTCCGGTCTGAGAGGATTCTAGACATTCTTGAGTTTGATCTCTAGAAGCTACACCTGGTTCGCATCATAAAATTTTAAAGAAAAAGTAATTTGTGACTGTCGGTTTGGCAGCGGCAGAGCAGAGTCAGATAGGACAGGCTCTGGGGGTTGAGAGGGGACCTGAAAACCCATAGATACTACTCTTATGGAACAGCATCAGAGTTCTGGATCTAGCATAAGATTCAGGGCATCAGTTTCCTGCAATTGCCAGAGGAAAAATCACGCTATAAAGGAAAATATTACAATTTAGGTATCAGCCAAAACATGGGATCCCCTCTGCGACCATCCTGCCCTCGTGGAGGTCAGAGGGTGGGGTTACAGCCAGACCAGTACAGGGAACCAGCACTGAAAGTGGCACAGTGACATTTGTAAACAGAGGTGTGGGGGGATTCTACACATTTTTTCCTCCTCTTCCCTGTTGTGCCTTATTTGCCCAGCCCAGAGGCCCTCAGGCAGGTGGGTGCACAGTCTCTGAAAAGTACAGCATTGAGACCACAGCTTTCCAAAGCACAGAGAGAAAGACCCCCATCGGTCCAAGGGTAAATTCTTTGGTTGCTGCTTTGGACTTCTGCCTGTGGGTCCCAGCCTAAAGATAACTTGTGTGGGACCCTTTACTGTTGCCTGACAGACAAACCATATGAGCAATCTGTAAAACCTCAACATAACAAGACTCAATTATTTCAAGAATTAAGCTGTGCACACGCAGATATCTAACTGACCTTCAGAGACCAAAATAGTAAACAATCTCTCTCTCATTAACTTCTCAATATCTATCTGTGTACCTCTACAGTGGTGATTAGAGGAGGAGCCTGAGCAAGTGGACACCCCCTACCCACTACTGGAGGCTTCTACAGTGCACATACACTGCCTGTGTAGCAAGGCGACTACATGGCTAGTTGCCACAGTTTTATTTTTGTTTCAAAGTGGTGGTTTTTGTCTCTACTTTTTTATTGCTTCTTCTTTTGGGCCTTTTGGTCACACATTTTTCCTGGGGTTGGGAGCTTTTTCTCACTACGTTACCCAACAAGAGCAATTGTGGCCATATAGCCAAGTTACAAGCATACACCCATAATTTTCCACCATTGAAACAAAACCAATAACAGCTACTAAGCATTACATGTGAACAGGAAAGCCTATCTCCTTATCACATCCACCAGGAGACACACAGTAGGCTTAGTAACACAGCAATAAACATCCATTTAAGCATTAAAACCCCACAAAATTATAGGAAATAAAAAACAAAACACAACAAAAGATCTCAAAACATATCCCAAAACAGAAAAGAGTAACTGACACAAATGAGCTGGAGACAGACAAAGGCTTTTCAGAAGAGGAAGCGCAAGTTTTGGATTTGTCTGAGAAAAAATTCAGAAGATTGACATGGAAACAAATTCAAATACTCTGAAAAGGGGTGGAGGAACATAAAGAAGAAGTCAGAAAAGTACTAAAAGAGCATTCAAACAAGATCAATACAGCATTGGAAACAATGCAAAACCCGCACAAAGAGGTCCAGATGATCAATAATAAAATATCAGAAATGGACAATACGTTGAGCGGAGAAAAGAACGGAATTCAAGAGATGGAAGCCAGAACTAGTAAGCTGAAAGACAAATCTCTCAGTACTGCTAAGATAGAAGAGCAAGCAGAAAAAATAATAAAAAAACCTGAAGAGAGTCTAAGATTCATGAAGAGGAACAACTTAAGAATTATTGGCATTCCAGAACAGGAAGAATCAGAGAAATCCACAGAGGAGATAGTTGAAGAGCTTCTGGAAGAAAATTCCCTTAACATCTTGAAAGAAGAGAAGATAAACATTCAAGAAGCAGAACGTACACCAGGAAGGATAGACCCCAAAAGAAAACCACCAAAACATATCATAATCAAGCTCTCCAAAATCAAAGACAAGGAGAGAATCCTAAAAGCAGCTAGGGAAACGAGAAATGTTATTTACAAAGGCAAGCAAATCAGATTAAGCTCTGACTATTCAGCAGAAAACATGCAGACAAGAAGGCAATGGGGAGACATATATAAAACCCTAAAAGAAAAAAAACATCCAACCAAGAATCATCTATCCAGTAAAACTGTCCATCAAATATGATGGTGCAATCAAAACATTCCAGGATAAACAGAAGCTAAGAGATTTAGTCAAAGCCAATTCAACACTTCAAAATATCCTAAAGGGAGTTCTTTGAACTGAAAACCAACACCACCTGAAATTTAGAAAACAGATAGCAGAGACCAAAACTGAACAAAATTACAACAGTGAATTCAAAGGAGCTGGGATGTCAACTGAGAATCAAAATAATAACAATATAAAAGAAAGGAAAAATGTAGGAACAGGTAGTGAGAAGGTCAGGTAGATTACAGGATACAATACATTCTCTTAAATGGAGAGAAAAGTTAATAGACTATAATGCAACCCCAAATAAAGTTAATATGTCACAACTTACCATCAAAATGAACTTCCAAGCAGAACAAGCAAACATGAAAACTAAGAAGAAACTGAGAAGAAATGGCACCAAAAACTCAGCACAAGAAGGCATGCAGAATAAAGGAACAAACAGCACTACCAAAAATTTAAAATAATGGCATCAATTAATTCATTATTGTTGTTGTTGTTAAGGGCCATCAATTCGATCCTGACCCATTGTGACCCTGTATAGGATTTCCAAGGAGCAGCTAGTGAGCTTAAACCACCTACCTTACAGTTCAAACGGCTTTGTAGTCTGACGCATTAGCCCACAGTGCCACACCAGGACTACCTATTGATATTTACAATGAACGTCAATGGATTAAATGCACCAGTGAAGAGACAGAAAGTGGCAGAATGGATAAGAAAACAAGACCCTTTAATATGCTGTCTGCAAGAGACACACCTTACACCAAGACAAAAACAGACTAAAAGTTAAAGGATGGAAAAAAATATATCAAGCTAACTGCAACAACAAACAAGCAAGATTGGCAATACTAATCTCTGATCATGTAAACTTTAAGACAAAAAACAGTATAAGAGACAAAGAAGGACACTATTTCATGATCAAAGGATCAATTGAGCAATGCAACATAACCATAATAAATATCTAGGCTCCCAATAAAAGAGCAATAAGATATATGAAGCAAACGTAACTAGAATTGAAGAAAGAAATAGATAAATCTACAATTATAGTGGGAGGTTTTAATATGCCACTTTCCAAAAGGGACAGGACAACCAGAAAGAATCTTGACAAAGTTACAGAGGAACTAAATAACACAATCAACCAAATAGACCTCACACAGAGTATTCAACCCAAATACAGCACAATACACATTCTTCTGCAGTGCACATGGAATATGCCCCAGAAATGACAATGTTTTAGGTCACAAAGCAAGCCTCCATAAATTTACAAATATAAAAATATTACAAAACATCTTTTCAGACCACAAATGCTATAAAATTAGAAATCAACAATAATAAGACCAAGGAAATAAAGTCAAATACATGCAAATTGAACAACACCCTGCTGAAAAGTGATTGGGTAAAAGAAGAAATTAAACGTGAATTCATACAGTTCTTAGCAAAAAACAAGAATGAAAACACAACATGCCAAAATCTCTGGGAGACGGCGAAAGTGGTGCTGTGAGGACAATTTATTGCAATAAATGTGTACATCTAAAATGAGGAAAGAACCAAAATTAACACATTAACACAGCATCTCCAATGATTAGAAACAGGTCAACAGAGGGATCCTACAGTAATCAAAAGAAAAGAAATAATAAAGATAACAGCAGAAATAAATGAGAAGGAAAACAGAAAAATTATAGAAAGAATAAATAGGACAGGAAGCTGGTTCTTTGAAAAGATTTAAAAAATTGACAAACTACTGGCAAAACTAACAAAAGAAAAGAGGGAAAAGACACAAATAACTTGCATTAGAAACCACATGGGTGATGTCACAACGGAACCAAATGAAATGAACAGGATAATAATACAAAACTATGAAGAGTTGTACTTCAACAAATTTGAAAACTTAGAAGAGATGGACAAATTTTTAGAAAACCACAACCTACCTAAACTTACAGAGTGAGGTAGAAAACTTGAACAGACATGTAACAAAAGAAGAAATTAATCAGGTCATCAAAGAACCAATAAAAATCCAGGTCCAGATGGCTTCATGGGTGAGTCCTACCAAACATTCAGGGAAGAGCTGTTACCAATTGTACTCAAATTATTTCAGAATATAGAGGAGGATGGAAATCTTCCTATTACATTTTATGAAGCAAGCATATCCCTCATACCAAAAACAGGGAAGGACGTACTAAGAAAGAAAATTATAGACCCATACCCCTCATGAGCATAGATGCAAAAATTCTCAACAAAATCCTAGTCAACAGAATTCAGCAGCAATCAAAAAGATAATACATCATGATCAAGTGGGATTCATATCAGGGTTGCAAGGATGGTTTAATATAAGAAAAATGAACAAAGTAATCCACTATTTTTATAAGAAAAGAACCACATGATCATATTGATTGATGCAGAAAAGGCATTTGACAAAACCCAACATCCATTCCTGATAAAAACACTCACCAAAGTAGGAATTGAAGGGAAATTCCTTCAATTAAGATAATTAAGATCATATATACAAAACCAACAACCTACATTACTCTCAATGTAGAAAAACTGAAACTCTGCAAACAGGAACCAGACAAGGATTCCCTTTGTCACCACTCCTATTCAATATTGTGCTGGAAGTCTTAGCAAGAGCTATATGGCAAGACAGGGAAATTAAACGTATCCAAATTGGCAAAGAGGAAGTAAAACTCTATTTACAGACAATATGATCCTATACATAGAAAACCCCAAAGATTCAGTAAAACAAGGTACTAGACCTCATTGGAAGATTCAGTAGAATGGCAGGATATAAGATCAACATATAAAAATCTGTTGGATTCCTTTATACCATTAATGACAGCACTGAAAAGGACATTAGGAAAGAAAGACCATTTACTATAGTCAACCAAAGGATGAAATATCTAAGAATAAATGTAACCAGAGAAACAAAGAACGTATGCAAAGAAAACTACAAACCACTATTCCAAGAAACTAAAAGAAACCTACAAAAATGGAAGACTGTGCCAAGCTCCTGGATAGGAAGACTTACACTGTGCAGTTAAGTGCCCAAAGCAATTTACACATATAATGCAATCCCAATCCAGATTCCAACAACATTCTTCAAAGAAATGGAAAAAACGATTACAAACTTTATATGGAAAGGAAAGAGACCCAGGATAAGCAATGCACTGCTTAAGAAGAAGAATAAGTTTGGAAACCTCTCACTCTTCAATTTCAAAATTTACTACACAGCTTCAGTTGTCATTAAGAAGACAAGAAAGAAGGAAAAGGTCAAAATGGATGTCAGAAGAGACTCTGAAACTTGTTCTCCAGTGTAGAGATGCTAAAGCAAATGTAAGAAATGAGGAGGTCCAAGAGCTGAACAGAAAATTTCAAAGATCAGCTCGA
>NW_006409178.1:81252-82109 GCF_000296735.1 Chrysochloris asiatica
AGTAAAGTTTTGTTAAAGGTAATACAGAAACGGCTACAATCATACATTGACAGAGAACTTCCAGGGGGTCAAGCCGGATTCAGAAGAGGCCATGGAATGAGAGATATCATTGCTGATGTCCGATGGATCTTGGCTGAAAGTAGAGAATATCAGAAAGATGTTTATTGACTATACAAGGCTTTCGATTATATGGATCATGACAAGCTATGGACAACATTGCGAAGTATAAGTATTCCAGAACACTTAATTGTACTTCTTAGGAATCTGTACCTGGACCAAGAAGCAGTTGTTCAAACAGAACATGGGAACACTGAATGGTTTAAAATTAAGAAAAGTGTGCGAAAAGTTTGTATTCTTTCACCACATTTATTCAATCTGTATGCTGAGCAAATAATTCAAGAATCTGGGTTCTATGAAGAAAACATGGTATTAGGATTGGAGGAAGATCCATTAACAACCTGCGATATGCAGATGATATAACCTTGCTTGCTGAAAGTGAAGAGTACTTCAAACATTTACTGATGAAGATCAAAGAGCATTACTTTTCATATGGATTACATCTCAATGTCAAGAAAACAAAAATCATCACTACTGGACCAATAAACAACATTCTTATCAACGGAGAAAAGATTGAAGTTGTTAAGGACTTCATTCTTCTTGGATCAACTATCAACTCACGGAAGCAGCAGTCAAGAGATCAGACGATGCATTGCATTAGGCAATTCTGCTGCACAAGACCTTTTTAAAGTGTTGAAGAGCAAAGTTGTCAGCTTGAGGACTAAGGTGCGCCTGACTCAAACCATGGTATTTTCAATAACCTCATATGCATTCGAAAGCTGGAGAGTGAATAAGGAAGA
>NW_006409178.1:82209-82928 GCF_000296735.1 Chrysochloris asiatica
AGAATCGATGGACTCAAGTGCAGCAACAGTAGTGAGATTGGCCCAGGATTGGACCTTGTTTCATTCTGCTGTGCATAAGGTCGCTATGAGTCAGTGCCAACTCGATGATACCTAACAACAACAACAACCTGAGGGGCTCATATTCTGACATTATATCTGACTGTATTCTAGTGTGATTCATCATGTTTCATTTTCAATATTCTGATGTATTGATTCACAAGGCTTTCAGTGGCCAAACATTCGAAACCATTCCACCTCCCTTCCTAGTCTGTCTTAGTCTAGAAGTTCAGTTGAGACCTATCCACCATGGGTGCCGGTGGCATAGATTTCACTATCACAGAAACACACAAGCCACCAAAGTTAAGTGTCAACTCATATATGTATGATGTTGTTGTTAAGTGCCATCTAATCAGTTCCGACCCATAGTGACCCTCTATAGGGCTTCAGAGGAGCAGCTGGTGAGCTTGAACTGCCAATCTTACAGTTCAAACAGCTTTGCAGTCTGGCGATTAACCCACAGCGACACACCAGGACTCCCATGTCTGTATATATATATGTTGTTGTTGTTGTCATGTGCTGTGGAGTCGGATCCAACTCATAGCGACCCTGTATAGGGTTTCTGGGGCTGTAAATCTTTACGGGAGCAGAAAGCCTCATCTTTCTCCTGCGGAACAGCTGGTAGTTTCGAACTTCTGACCTTGTGGTTCGCAGCCCAATTC
>NW_006409178.1:83394-86900 GCF_000296735.1 Chrysochloris asiatica
ACTCACTCATATATACACATGTTTAGGCATATGTATGTATATCAGTATATCTATATCTGGAGTCCTGGTGAGGCGCTAGGAGATAAACACTGGACCAAAAGATCTGTTTGAACTGCAAGGTCAGTAGTTCAAATTCACCAGTCACTCTTTGGAAACCCTAACATGGAAACCCTATACAGGGTCTCTGTGTGTCAGCTCTGACTGGAGACCACTTAACAACAACAATCCTGTAGAGATACAATTTTTGTTGTATCCTAGTCTTTTGCAAATTGAGTAACTTTTTACGAGAAATATCTACTCATAATTTGCTTATATTACTGCTGTGGGTTAATGCGCTGGACAGCAAAGTTGGTTTGAACCATAAAATCGGCAGTTCAACCTCACCAGTTGTTCTTTGGAAACCCTATACACCTTTACAGGGTTTTGGAGGAGCAGCTGGTGAGCTTGAACCATCAACCTTGCAGTTCAAACCTACTTTGCAGTCCAGCACATTAACCCACAATACCACACCAGGACTCCTGTGTGTGCATTAAGTATTTATGGTACTTAAGGAAATTTTAAATATGTTTTGAATTCCTGAAAAACTATTGGCAAAATAAATCTTCTATAAAACCATAGAGACGATGGTTGGCAAAAGAGGGGGACATGGCAAAGGAGGCTGACAAAGGAAAAGCAAAAGTGTTTTTAGGAGAGTTGAGAACGCTATCTGGAAGAATGGCCAGATATATGCAACAGTAAATAACAGTACATTGAATAACTGAAGTACATCAAGGTGATTTAGCAGTGAAAAGGTATTGCTGAACATTTTCAGTATACTAATGATATTCAGCTGCTAACTGAAATATCAATGTATGAAACCCAATAGTTTTTCCTTGGGAAAAAGACTGGTGATCCGCTCTAGTAAAGATTTGTTGTTGTTGTTGTTGTTGTTGTTGTTAAGAGCTGTTTAGTTGGTTCTGACTCATAGCAACCCTGTATAGGGTTGAGGTCAAATGCTTTTCCTATGGCACCACATCAAGACCTCTCCTAGCACATCCTATGCTGCCATTCTTATCTGTCGAAGAGGATCTCTATGAGTGGGAATTGGCTGGATGGGACACAACAGACTTAAGAATTTGAAAATGTTAGTTTAACTTCCTATTTTTGGATCCTACTAGAAATATGTTTCCCTACTGTTAAAATCAACCACTCATCTGTCAGTTTGTCATACAGTGGTGGTTTGTGAGTTGACAATGTGAGTTGATAATTACTAAGCTGCAACTCACAAGCCATGAACGCCTGACAGAACCTTGGAGATACAGATGTGGACATTCATATTTTGGTATCTGTTCATTGGTCTCTCACTGTCTGTGCACCTCCATTCTGGTGACTGGAGGGGATGCCTGAATAAATGGATACCCCATCCCCAACCCCTGGAGGGTTCTACTACACATGCGCACAGAACTCCTCGAAATTTAAAATGACAGTTTCCACTTAAAATCAAATGGCCACCATTTGTCTGTCAGTTTGTCGTACTGTGGGGGCTTGTGAGTTGCTGTGATTATGAAAGTTATAACACTGGTATTTTAAATACCAGCAGGATCACTCATGGTGAACATATTTTTCAGAAGAGCTTCCAAGGTTTTCAGAAGGCAGTCAAGGAAGAAGGAGTGACAAGCTACTTCTGGATATTTAATCACTGAAAACCTTATGAATAGCAGAGAAACACTGTCAGATATAGTGTTGGAAAATGAGCCCCTCAGGTTGGAGGGCACTCAAAATGCGATGGTGGAAATTTCCCATCTCTGAAGATTCAGGATGTGGTACAGACTTCCACCTATAGTCTTATGTAATGCAGAGGCTCCACAGGAAGCCTCCTTCACTGTTAAAAGCTTCCTATGGTAATATTTTTGGCTATTCCTTCTCTCCCCCTCCAGTGTCTATTTTATAATACAATGCAAGGAAAACCAAGATTCAGAAGACAACCAAATATCATAACATTATTTCCCCCCTTTAGCCCATTCCAACCATGTCTCAATCTGTGTATCCCAGAGTCCAGTTGTGCATACATCATTATTTCCCTCTGTCCCACTTAGCCCATGCAAACCTGCCTAATTGTTCTCCCATCTGCTTTGTTCTTCCATTCTCCCCTTCCTTCTTTTATATTGACCCCCTCCCCGGCACCCAAACTATCCTGTGTCTATTGCCTGCCTTGTGCCCCACCTTCCTGTCCCTCCCCTGACCCCACTCCTGCATCCCAGCAATCAGCAAAGAATATACCCCCCTAGAATATGGGTTCTTTTTCTTACTCTTTTGCAGTAGTGGTCCTAGGCAGTATTTCTCCTTTTGTGACTGACTAATTTCACTCAACATAATGTCCTAAAGGTTCATCAACGTTATGTAGTGGCTTGCAGCTTCCTTGTTATTTTTCAAGGTAGCATAATATTCCATTGTGTGTATGTACCACAGTTTGTTTATCCATTCTTCAGTTGATTAGCACTTTGGCTGTCTCCATTTTTTTGCTATTGTAAATAGTGCTGCTTTGAACATTGGTGAGCATATATCTTCTCATATTATGGCTCTTGTATCTTGTGGGTAAATACCAAGTAGAGGAATTGCTGGATCATAAGGTAGTTCTATTCCCAACATTCTGAGGAAACGCCATATTGCTTTCCAGAAAGGTTGGATCATTTTGCAGTCCCACCAGCAATGTAGGAGTGTCCCAGTCTCTCCACATCCATACCAACATTTATTGTCCTCTACTTTTTGAAGTTTGCTGTTATGAGATGATATCTCATTGTTGTTTTGATTTGCATCTCTCTAATGGTCATATGTTTGTTGGCTGCCTGGATCTCTTCCTTGGTGAAGTGTCTGTTCATGTCCTGTGCCCATTTTTTAATTGGGTTACTTGTCTTTTTCTTGTAGAGGTGTTGTAGTTTCCTATATATTTTAGAAATGAGTCCTTTGTCCGATGTGTCATTGCAAAAGATTTTTTCCCAGTCTGTGGGTTCCCTTTTTACTCTTCTGGTGAAGTCTTTGGATGCACATAGTTTTTAATTTTTATTATGCCCTACTCATCTGTTTTGTCTACTTTTGTTTGTGTGGTTTTCAAAATGTTTTATAGTCTATGTATTCCCTGAATTAGTGCCCTCACCTTTGTACCTATTTTTTCATTGATGGCCTTCATAATTCTGGGATTTGCATTTAGGTCTTTAATCCATGTTCAGTTGGTTTTTGTACAAGGTATGAGGTGAAGGTCTTGTCTCAATCTTTTGCATATCATTTTCTAGTTCTGCCAGCACCATCTGTTGAAGAGACTATTACTTCCCCATGTGATATATTTAGGTGTTTTGTCAAAAATCAGTTGGCTGTATGTGCATGGGTTAGTTTCTGGATTCTAGATTCTATTCCATTGATCTATGTTTCATTCACTGCACCAGTACCAAGCTGTTTTGACTACTGTAGCCATGTAGTAAATTTTGAAGTCAGGGAGTGAGAAGCCTCCAACCTTATTTTTCTTTTTAAGC
>NW_006409178.1:91739-92915 GCF_000296735.1 Chrysochloris asiatica
CCATTGCCTTCATGCTTGCATGTCCTGCTGAGAGATCTGAGCTTAATCTGACTTGCTTGCCTTTGTATGTGACACTTTGTTTTCCCTGGCTGCTTTCAGAAGTGTCTCCTTATCTTTGATTTTGGAGAGTTTGATTTTGATATGTCTTGGTGATTTTCTTTTGGGGTCTATCCTTCCTTGGGTTCATTGAACTTCTTGAATATTTATCTTTTCACTTTTCACGATGTTAGAGAAATTTTCTTCCAGCAGTTCTTCAGCTATTTCCTCTGTGGACTTGTGTGATTCTTTTTGTTCTGGAATGTCGATAATTCTAAAGTTATTTCTCTTCATGTTGTCCAACATGAATCTTAGACCTTCTTCAGATATTTTAATCCTTTTTTGTATTTGCTCTTCTATCTTAGTGGTATTTAGAGATTTGTCTTCCAGCTCACTGGTTTTGCCTTCCATCTTGTCTATTCTACTCCTTTGCCCTTTCAGAGTATTGTTTATTTCTGATATTCTGTTATTGATCATTTGGACCTCTTTCTGTAGATTTTGAATGGTTTCCAATGCTGTATCTATCTTATTTGATTGCTTCTGTAGTGCCTTCCTGATGTCTTCCTTATTTTTCTCAACTCCATTGTAAAGTGTTTTGAAACATCTTATAATCATTTTTCTGAATTCTTTCTCAGGCATTTCTAAGGCCTGCCCTCTTTCCAGAATGGAGTCCAGGTCTCACATTAGGTCATTTATCTCATATTTTATCTTGTTTCTGGACATGTGCTGATATGATCATCTGCTTTTGCTTCTTGGACATGTTTAGTGTTTATCTATGGCCTTAATACTTAATTTAATATGTGTTTTGGTGTTTTTTATGTTTTCCGATTGCTTCCAGGAAGATGTGATCAGGATGTGGGCTTCTGTTTTCACTCTTCTTATTGCTTAACTCAGAGTAACTTTCACAGGTGTTGTCTGCCTTTCTGTTATATGGCAGTTGGTATTGGTTCTTGCCTGCATTTTATTGTTTTATAGAGTGTGATTGTAACTTGGCTATATGGAAGCAGTTGCTGACTCTTCTTGTATAATATATGGCGAGAGAGAGAGTCCTCCAAAGTTTGAAGGGGGAGCATATAACAGCAAAACAGCATCAGTGAAAAAGAAACAAGAGAACCAAAAAAAAATCAAACCCAAAAAACA
>NW_006409178.1:94345-103458 GCF_000296735.1 Chrysochloris asiatica
CAGGCACTCCATAGACAATTGTTCTTGAAGTTTTCCAATTCACAGCAGACATAATTCACAAAAGGTAGAATGAGAAGACAGGCAGAGAGAATGGTATTAACAAAAGAACTGTAGATTTTTTTCTGTCATAAGCAACAAAGAGCATAAAATTAGTCCTATACTTTGATTTGTTGTTAAGTGCCGTCGAGTCGGTTCCAACCCACAGTGACCATGCACAGGGTTTCCGAGGCTGTAAATTTTTACGGGAGCAGAAAGTCTCATCTTTCTCCTGCGGAGCAGCTGGTAGTTTTGAACTGCTGACCTTGAGGTTCACAGCCCAATTCGTAACCATTACGCTAACAGAGCATACTTTGATTAGTTAGGCTATAAAATATTTTATGAGCTAATCAACTTATATCACAAAGTTATACATTAAACTTTCCTGTCCTTGCTAAGAAAAGAGCCTTGGTAGTATAGTGGGAGTATTAACTAGGCTACTAACCCCAAGATCAGCAGTTCAAATCTATAAGCTGCTTTGTGGGATAAAGATGAGGTTTTCTGCTGCCTTGGAAAGTCTATGCAAGATCACTGTGAGTTAGAACCCACTTGACGGCACACAACCTCCACCACCATCACTACCACCACTATCCTTGCTGAGAAATGCATGTACTAAGAGACACCACACAATGAAGTCTAGTATCAAATTCAATTTGGGTACTGAACAGGTTTGAAATATATTAACCCTAGTTCTAAAGCAACAGCTCTCAATTCAAACTACTTATTATAGGCACCTGGAGAGCTTAAAAAAAAAGTATCATCACCAAGATCCCATTATAAAACAAAAATATAAACCAAAAAATCTTAATTGCTGTACAGTTGATCCATATGTATCAGAGTAGAATTCATAGGGTTTTCAAAGGCTGGGTTTTTTTTTGGGGGGGTGGGGGGTGGGAGGAACATATTTTCAGACCTTTCTTCCAATCTTTTGTTTAAGCTCTAATCTTTCAATTAACCTCTGAGCAATTTATAATTTACACCATACATGGAGTCCAAGGTCCCACCAGAGGCTTATCAAATGGAGATTTTATGGAGCAGAGGATCATGATAACAGCAAATGTGAAATTTAAAAATATTCCCAAGTGATTCTACTGTGCAACCTGGATTAAGAAGCACAGACAGAGGCTGAACATTCCTGCACCCTCTTCTTTATCTATCAATAGTATTCCTACTGAGCCTTTGTAGGCAGGTAGGTGGGAGTGTATAGTACTTATCACACTAGCCATAGAGAAAAGAGTGAGGAAGGTTTTTTGATGTTTTATTATGAATTATGTGATAGTTTACTTGGGAGAACATCAGTTTTACATTCATCTTATTGTATATCATTTCATTGCCTGATTACAATCCCCTCAATGCATCATCAAACAACCAAAGGGTTTACCTTGCAAATCTGCCCCTCAGTCATCAACACACAGCCTCTCTCCCTCTCTGGGTCTAGAGTTCCCAGCCACTCCATCTCTCTACATCATCGTCTGTGCCTGCATCTCTGGCATCAATATTTCTCTGGGTAGGGTCCTGTTCTCCACTTTTCTCCCTTGACGGTCCCAAGGACCTCTGCTCCTGGACTGCAAAGTCAACAACTCCCCTCCTTTTGCTATAAAACATCTACCTTTACATTGAGAGGAAGTTTTTTGACCTTTGCTCTTCTCATTGAGAGTTTCGCCCATAATGAATTGAAGTCTTTGTTCAATGTTACTATCTTTATGGGTGCCTTTCCCATAAAACTTATATGCCATTAAAAATGATTATAGATAAAATATGACTGATCTACAAAAAATTTAGCAGCATACTTTGTCCTCAAATTTAATATACTATTTTCTTTATTTTTTGAATACTCTGATTTCAAAGTTTATATAAAACATGTCATTTATCATTTGAAACAAGATTACAATAATATGTACTTACTTGTGAATTTAGGGACATTATCTAGAGTCTACCACTCATCTGACAGTTTACTGTAACGTGGTGGCTTGTGTGTTGCTATGATTCTGGAAGCTATGCCACTGGTATCTTAAAAACCAGCAGTATCACCCATTGTGGACAAGTTTCAGATGAGTTTCCAGATTAATATGTACTAGGAAGAAGGAGAGACAGATTACTTTTGAATGGTTAGTCAAAAAACCCTTAAGAATAGCAGTAGAACATTGGCAGATAGTACCAGAATATTGAATATTGAAACATGATGAAGAGCACCAGAATAGTGCCAGAAAATGAGCTTCTGAGGTTGGATGTCTCTCAAAATACAACTTGGGAAGTGTGCCTCCTCAAAGTATAGTTGATTGTGATAACACAAACTGAGTAAATCTTTCAGGAACTGGATTTGCTGATGGGACACAACTAAAAATGAGGAGAAACTGCTGTAAACAGTCATCAATAATCAGAACACGGAATATGCAAAGTATAAATCTAGGAAAATTGTGAGTCATCAAAAACTAAATGGAATGCATAAACATCATATACTATGTATTAATAAGCTGTAAAGGACTGATATTGGTAATTTTGAATTTGCCACTCACATGACTTACTAAGTCATGAATGACAAATTGAAGAAGAATGGTTTCACATTCATCACATACACACAAAAATTCAAGATCTTCTTGAAGTACAATGCTGTTTGTGATAGAATAATATTCATACACCTACAAAGAATACCAGTTAATATAACTATTATCCAAATAAACACTAAAGCCAGTGATATTGAAATTGAAGAATTATACCAACTCTTTCAGTCTGAAATTGATCCATGCAATCAAGATGTATTGATAATTACAGGTAATTGGAATACAAAGGTTGAAAACAAAGAGGAAATGATCAGTCATTGGAAAATACAGTCTTGGTCAAAGGCATGATGATGGAGAATGCATAATATAATTTTGCAAGACCAATGACGTTTTCACTGCAAATATCTTTTGAACACCATAAAAGATGCTATACATATGGACCTCACCAGAAGGAATACACAGAAATCAAACTGACTATATTTGTGGAAAGAAACGGTGGTAAAACACCATGTCATCAGCCAAAACAAGGTCAGGGGCAGACTTTGGAATAGACCACAAATTGCTCATATGCAAATTCAGGCTGAAGCTGAAGATAACTAAAACTAGTCCAAAATAGCCAAAATATGAAATTGAACATAATTTAGAGATCGTCTGAAGAACAGATTTGATGTATTAGACACATTACCAAAGACTAGAAAGGTTGTGGCATGACATCAAAACATCATATAGGAGGAAAGAAAAAGGTCATTACAAAGACAAAAAAAAGAGAAAAAGACCAAAACATGTCAGAAGAGACTCTGAAACTTGATTTCCTAAGTAGAAATGCTACAGCAAATGGAAAAATGGGGAGGTAAAAGAGCTGAATAGAAAATTTCAAAGGGCAGCTTGAGAAGACAAAGTCAAATATTATTATGAAATGTGCAAAAACTTGGATTAGGCAACCAAAAGGGAAGAACACTCAGCATTTCTCAAGCTGAGAGAACTGAAGAAAAAATTCAAGCATCGACTTGAAATGCTGATGGATTCTATGAACAAAATATTTTATGCTGCAGAAAGCTCAAAAGAAAATGGAAGGAATACACAGAGTCACTGTATGAAGAAGAAATTGTTGATGTGAACCATTTCAAGGGGTAGCATATGATCAAAAGCCAGTGATAATGAGGGAAGAATGCCAAGGTGCACTGAACACATTGACAAAAAACAGATATCTGGCAATTTATGAAATACAAATTGTAATCTTTCAACAAATTGATGTAACACTGGAGGCACTCACTCATCTATGCCAAGTAATTTGGAAGACAACTACCTGGTCACTGATTGGAAGAGAGCCATGTTTGTACCCATACCAAAGAGAGGTGACCCAATGGAATGTGGAGATCATTGGACAATATCATTAATATCTCATGCAAGCAAAATTTTGCTAAAGATAATTTTAAAAAGCGCTGCAAATGTACATTGACAGGAAACTGCCAGAGGTTCAAGAATTATTTAGTTGAGGATGTACAACAAGAGACTTCATTGTTGACATCAGCAGGATCTTGGCTGAAAGCAAAGAACATCAAAAAGATGTCTACTTGTGCTTTATTGGCAATGCAAAGGCTTTGCAAGCTGTGGACAACATTGTGGAGAATGAGTATTCTGGAATGTTTAATTGTTCCAGAAAAGACCAAAAAGAGGTAACTGTTCAAACACAACAAGGGAACAATGAATGGTTTTAAATTAGGAAAGTTGTGTGGCAGGGTTATATTCTTTCACCATATTTATTCAATCTGTACGCTAAGCAAATAATTTAAGAAGCTGTATTATATGAAGAAAAACAGGGCCTCAGGATTGGGCAAAGACTCATTAACAACATAATACCTGCATATTGAGTGTGAAGGATACAACCTTGCTTGTTGAGTGTGAAGGATACTTAAATTACTCACTAACAAAGATCAAAGACCACAGAGCCTTATGTATGGGTTGCATCTCAATATAAAGAAAACAAAAATCCTCATCACTAGACCAATAAACAACATCCTTATCAATGGAGAAAAGATTGAAGTTCTCAAAGACTTCATTTTGCTTGTATCAACTATCAACACTCATGGAAGTAGCAGTCAAGGAATCCAAGGACATAGTACATAGGTACATCTCCTGTACAAGACCTCTGTAAAGTGTAGAAGAGCAAGCATGTCAGTTTGAGGAATAAGGTGCACCTGATCCAAGCCATAGTATTTTCAATAGTTTCATATGCATGTAAAAGTTGAACAATCAATAAAGAAGACTATAGAAGAATTGATGCATTTGTATTAAGGTGTTGGACTATAATATTATAAGTACCATGGACTGCCAAGAGAATAAACAATCTGTGTTGGAAGACAAAATGTACAAATAGAATGTCCCTTAGAAGCCAGGATTGCCATACTTCGTTTCTTATACTTCAGACATATGATTAGGGAGGACTAGTCCCTGGAGAAGGGCATCATGCTTGGTGAATTGGATAGTCATCAAAAATGAGGAAGGCACCCATTGAGATGGATTGGCATAGTGGCAGCAGAATGGGCTCAAGCATAGCAATGACAGCAAGGTTGGCACAGGACCTTGTAGTGTTTTGTTCTGTTGTGAATAAAGTTGCTATGAGTCAGTACCATCTCAATGGCATCTAACAACAGCAACACATTTTCTATATATAAATAAAACAAAATAACAAAATAAATCAAATGGTATAAAGAAATGTAAAAAGAAGCAATATCTCAGTCTTCTCAACTCTTACATTTCAATTTCTTCCCGTTTTTGACATATGTTCTTGGATCACAAAGTTGAATTAATATTTGTAGGGGTGAAATCTCACACAGAAATGATTAGGTCCCTACATGAGTGTCTATGATTTAGCCATTAACATGCATGATAGTATAATGGGCAATATTCCACAAATAACAATCACATTCTGATGTAAAGGGAAAAAAGTTACATTTAAAGAGTTAAGTGTACTATGTATCTATTACTGTGTAACAATTTAGCCAAAATTTTGTTGTTTTTAAGTGCTGTCAAATCAGTTCTGACTCATAGTCACCCTCTATAGAGTTGCTGAGGATTGGCTGTTGAGTTTGAACTGCCAACCTTGCAGTCCAGTGTTTATCCTACAGCACCACACCAGGATTCCTTCAGATAAAGGTTAGAACGTTACTTAACCTAATAAACGATTTCAAAGTGCTGCTCAGAGGTCTAGGTCTAACTTCATACATGCCAGAGTTCAATATGCCTGTCACTATTGCACACTTTTGTCCTGCATCAGTACTATATTCCTCAGGAACAGAGCTTTCAGCTGATAACAACAAATGAACCAGGAACAAACTTCCAACTGACATAGAGAAAGGTAGCTCCCTGAAGAAGTATAAATGTCCTATTTAAGAGCTTCTCTACATTGTACAAGGGGACTGCAAAAATTCATGGGAAAATTACCTAATCTTTTAATGCCATCTTTCCTCAAAAGTTTTAAAGCCTTCCCCTCCTCCCAGTTTATAAACAACTTAATCAGGAACTTTGGGATCCTAATTAAACCAGGCAAGGAGAAGGAGCTATCACAAGAAGAGACAGAGAAAATGACTTATAAAGGTCAAAGGCTAAACCTGCTAAGTTTTTTTGTTGAATGTAGTTCAGGCAGAAACACAAATAAGGGTAGAACTTAGAAAGTTAACACCCTTGAAAATTCCAGTGTTCTAACAAAAAATTCAAAAGACACACAAAGAAAAGAGAAATTATAGTCTTTCCAAATGAAACTGAAAGCATATGTAGTGAAGATCAGATAATGGAAAATAAATGGAAAAATTTAACACAACAATAAGACACATAATGAGTTAAGGGAAAATACAGACACAGATGTCAAAGAAAGAGAAAACAATGTAAAAACAAAATGACGGCCTAATCAATATGGATATTGCAACTAAATGGGACAATAAATGAAATGAGAAACAGTAGAAGCAGTAACCAACAGTTTAATCAGGCAGAAGAAGGAATCAGCAGATTTGAGTACAAAATGGTTAAAATTACAGAGACTAAAAAGTAACAAGAATAAAGGCTCAAGAAGGTAGAACACAGTTTAATGGAAATTTAGGATAGAAAGATACCTATTATGCACATTATAGGATTTCCAGAAGGAGATGAGGGAGAGAATGGAGAAGAAATAATATTTGAAGAAATAATGAAAGAAAATTCCACCAATCTAATGAAGGACATGAATGTATAAATAAAAGAAGCTAAAAGAACTAGAAACAGTAAAAAAACAAAAGTGGTCTACACCAAGACACATAATAGTTAGGTTCTCAAATTGTAAAGATAAAGCAGTGAGATAGAAACAAACAGTCACATACAGTAACATTAATTGCTGATTTCTCCTCAGAATCACTGGAGTCTAGAAGTCCACAGAATGAATTATTTAAAGTGCTGAAAGGAAATAAATGAATAACACTGTCAACCAAGAATATTGTATACAGCAAAAATGTTCTTCAAGAATTAGGATGAGAGAGGTAGTGGACTAGACAGAAAGGCTGTGCAGATCCTCTGAAGCAAAGACATGGAAACCCCGATGAGACAGCTGTAGAGGATTGTCCTAGAATTCTGAATTTCAGATAAAGAGATAAATAAGTAGATTGAGTGCTTAATAGAAGAGAAAGTTGAGCAGATACAGCCAGAAAAGAGGTTACTTCTGATATGGGGCAGCCAATGGGACCTGCTGCAACCATGTTGAGGGTGTGAGAGCAGCTTAAGAGACAAGAAAATTAATTCAATTACAGAAACCTTCCTGTGACTCACAGAGACAAAGATTTTGTTTGTTTGTTTCTCTTTTCCTCTCTGGTTCCTCACACTCCCCTTGTGACCCACACAAGTGTATAGCCCCACAGAAGTTCCTGCTTTCCAGGAGGGTGGAACCACTCAGACCCTGAGGTTGCAAGCTCCAATAGGCCTACTCTGGAAGGCCCTGCTCAAAATCTGTAAAGTTGACCATAGTCAACCCTGGGCTAGTTCTCACTAGGTGAAGCTGCTGAGCAGATGTGTGTGGGAGAAGATTGAAATAAAGACTGGCTGTATATTCAGATCAGAAAGGCACAGTGGGACCATCTTGAATTTTCTAGGATGCCTGTAAAGATAGCTTTACTCATCTGTGAAGGAAAGAGATGAGTAGATGGCACAGAGGCATTCCTCTTATAAGTGGAGAGAAAAGCAGTAGCCATCTTTAGTTTTTGTTATTTCTCCTACTTTCTTCATTAATTTTAATTTTTTTCTGCTGTTATTTGATGTTTTTGTTGTTTTCCTTCTCTTTTGTGAGAGTGCTTTCTCTACTTGCCTCACCCAACAAGAGACAACAGCTAAGGCCCTACAGCCCAGCCACAGCTGTTCCCTCTACAACATCACCAACTGGGCTAGAGTCAATACAAGTCACTATATCCTAGAGCAACAACAACAACCAACACCAGCTAAATCCACTCAGAACTGAACTGCATGAACAGTGAGTAGAGAATGACGTGTGAGCTCATCTCTTGATCACACACTGCAGAAAACAGTTAGTATATGCCTAAGAATACACCAACATGTCATTATCAACTTAATATAGATATAATAACACCACAATGACTCAAACGCCTCTGACAATTTCTGTTTACATGAAGAAACAAGACAAAGATGTTCAAACGAACGACCAACAGACAAAGGTAGATAATGTTTTGAGGAAAAAGAGGTTCTGAAATGACCTGAAAAAACCCCCAGGAGAATGATACTTGGGTGCCTAGAAACTCTTGACATACAAATAGAAGAAAACAAGGAAAAATTGAGAAAAGTGCTACAGGAACAATCAAACAAAATAAAGGATTGGAGAGTATGTAAAACTTGCAAACAAAAATCCAGAGTAATACTAAAATATTAGAAATGGACAACACATTTGAAAGGGCAAAGGATTAGATTTGAATTGATAGAGACTAGAATTAATCAGTTTGGAAATAAATGTTTCAATACTAGTAAGCTAGAAAAACAATAAAAAATAAGAATGAAAAAAATCTGAAGAAAACCTGAGATCTTTTATGAAAACAGAATTCTAAAATTTAGTTAATCACAATCAAACAGCTTTCAGTTGACCACACAAAAAGTCAAATGGAAATCTGGAGGAAATATATTCAAGGCAGTGGAAAGAGTAATTACAAAGCAATAGCTCCTTGATGGTACTTATCTAATAGCAAGGATGCCCATCTGGTAACAGAATGATCAAGTATGGGAGATAGGTCAGAAAGCCTGAACAGCATATGGATTAGTAAAATACAGCAGTCCACAAAGGAGAATTTGGATCCAACATATAGGCAAAGTTCAGAAGGTCACCAAATCTAAAAAGGATAGAGGATGCTACCAAAATTTGATGGCAAAGTAGTAGTCTTGGGGCAAGGAAACTAGCATCTGTGGGTAACATTTGGGAGAAATGCAGTGAAGCCTAGAATCATACAGCATACAGTAGTATTTTAATTGCCGATGTTCTTATATTCTTTTTGAGTATGCGCACAAATTATCATATGGAGGTACAAAGATTAATTAATAAGTGGCAGACTTTAG
>NW_006409178.1:104310-105486 GCF_000296735.1 Chrysochloris asiatica
CTACCCTGTGTACAGAGGGGATAGCATTGATACTTTATGTGAACACTCCTTCCCTCTCTGTTGTTATTTAGAGTTACTACCTCCATGAGTTACTCCAATACTTGTCTGTCAGTTTGTGGTACTGTTGTGGCTTGTGAGTTGCTGTGATTCTGAAAGCTATGCCACAGATATTTTAAATACCAGCAGGGTCATCCATTGTGGACAGGTTTCAGATAAGCTTCCAGATGAAGAAAGACTAAGAAAAAGGATTGACAAAGTACTTTTGAATATTTAGTCACTGAAAACCTTCTAAATAGTAGAGAAACACTGTCAGATATAGTGCTGGAAAATGAGCCCCTCAAGTTGGAAGGCATCAAAATATGACTGGAGAAGAGCTGCCTCCTCAAAATAGAGTTGACCTTGATGATTCAAACAGAGTAAAGCCCATGGGAGAAAAGCCCATGGGACCTTAATTTGCTGATGGGGCACAATTCAAAATGAAGATAAACAGCTATAAACATCCATTGAAAACTGGAACATGGAATGTCCGAAGTATGAATTTGGGAAAATTGGAAGTTGTCAAAATGAAATGGAACGCATAAATATCAAAATCTTAGGCATTAATGAGCTGAAATGGACTGGTATTGGTCATTTTGTATCTGATGACCACACGGTTTACTATGCCGGGAATGGTGTTGCATTCATTGTCAAAAGGAATGGATCCAGATCAGTCATGAGGTACAGTGCTGTCTGTGATAGGATAATATCCACGCACCTAGAGGGAAGCCCAGTTAATACCACTATTATTCAAATTTATGCACCAACCACTAAAGCCAGTGAGGATGAAATAAAAAAAATTCTACTAAATTCTTCAATCTGAAATTGATCAAAGATGCAATCAAGATGTTTTGATCATTACTGGTAACTAGAATGCAAAGGTTGGGAGCAAAGAGGAAGGATCAGTACTTGGAGAATATGGCCTTGGTGATAGAAATGATGCTGGAGAATGCATGATAGAATTCTGGAAAAATCAATTATTTGTTCATTTCAAATACCTTCTCTAGACAGCATAAGAGATGACTATACACATGGACCTCACCAGATGAAATACATAGAAATAAAATTGACGACATCTGTGGAAAGAGAAGATGGAAAAGCTCCATGTATCAGTCATAACAAGGCCAGGGGCAGACTGTG
>NW_006409178.1:113890-118944 GCF_000296735.1 Chrysochloris asiatica
TATGATTCCCACTCTGGTCTCACAGCTTCTTATGTGTCAAGTGGAACGACTCAACTCAATAACCATTTTTTACAAAAGGAGGATCCTTTTTTACTCCACTATATTATAAGTCAATTAACTAAAGTTGTCTGCAGAGTTACTTTAACATCAACTCCTTGAAGCCTTTATTAGGGATGGGAGTGTTCTATTCTCTGGAAAAGACCCAAGTCCAACAATGTGTCTAGAGGGTTTTTGAAAGCGGGGGTGGAGGAATGGGGTGGGGAGGGAGGGGAGGGGGATCAGCACTGAGTTTTGTCTGTAAGTCAAACAAAAGCATGTCTGGGGTGTGATTTTTCAGATACCCATGTTGGAATGATGAAATTATTCCAGATCGGTTTGGCTACATGCAGTGTAATTCTGATAATGAAATATAGTTTTATCTCAAATGTACTACATCAAAATGATGTTAAAATAAGATAAAATAGAACAATGGTGAGCATATCATAAGTTTCTCAATACAGAAATAGCTTCCAAGAAAGTGATTCCACTGTACTTTTCTCTGGTTACATTATATATGAAGCTATTTGCTAGATGCTGGGGAACTCAGTGAAGAAAAATTTAGATAAGAAGGAGCATATCAATCGTAAAGTATAAAGTACACACAATGGTGAAGGGTCAGAACACTTTGAATAAGGTGAAAATGTAAAGAAAGGCTCTAGAGATATTTAGCTTGAAAAAGTAGTTAACAGCTCTTTCACATATTGGAAATACTTCATCTTCAGCAAACAAAGTAAGTGTTAAAATATTGAAATGGAAGATAAGATCAAATGGTAAATAACTAAAAAAAAATTTATTTATAGTAATATGAAATTAAGTACTTTTATTGTATAGTATGAAATGCCTGGCTCTGAAAGTAGTCAGGAAATTGAATAATTGCTAATTAGATATTATAAAGAATTCCAAAGTCTGATAGAAGTTTAGATTAAATAATATAAAATGGTTTTTTTTTGGCTGGTTTTCAATGATTGATATGACTGGTAAAAATGAATGATTGATGCCTCAGGTATGCAGGATTAATCCTGATATGAAGGTTTATATTCTAGGCAGCGTTTAGTTAGTTTTACCTACCACCCTCTGCCACTGAGTTAATTACAATTTATAGTGACTCAGAGTCAAACTGCTTTGTAGAATTTCAGAAGCTGTAAAACTTTGCATTAAGCAAATCTGCTGAAAAAGACCTCTTTGAAACGTTCAAGAGCAAATATGTCAGTTTGAGGACTAAGGTGAGCCTGACCCAAGTCATGGTATTTTCAATCATCTCATATGTATGTGGAAGTAGAACAATGAATACTAAAGCCCATATAAGAATCAATACATTTGAATTATGGGGTTGGAAAAGATTCAACCAATGCCAGAAGAATGAACAAATCTGTCTTGGAAGAAGTACATGCAGCCAGAATGCTCTTTAGTAGAGAGTATGGTAAGACTTTGGAGTCCTGATGTGGTGCTTTATTTGATAAGCAGTGGACTGCTTAACCACAAGATAGGTGGTTCAAACCTATCAACTACTCCTCAGAAAAACATATACAGGGTCACAATGTGTCAAAACTGACTTGACAGCACTTAACAACAAGATGGTGCGATTTCATCTCTCATACAACAAGATGGTGTGATTTCATCCAAGAACTCTCAAGAAGGAATCACTCTTTGGAGGACATCACTGTTGAAAAAATGGAGGGCCAATGAAAAAGAAAAAGACCCCATAACAAAAGGAATTGACACTGTAGTAGCAACAATAGGCTCAAATATAAAAACAGTTGTGAGAAAGGCTCAGACCAGGCAGAGTTTCATTCTGTTGTGCATAGGGTCACTATGAGTAGGAATCAACTCAGTGGCACCTAATAACAAGTTTTTACTGGAGCAGAAACATTCATTTTTCTCCTACAAAGTAGCTGGTGGATTTGAACAACCAACCTTGCAATTAGTAAAAAAAAAAAAAATGCTTAACCCACTATGCCACTGCGACTCTTTTTACTTAATTTGGATGTCAATTAATTATGCTGTTATGTGAGTAGGATAAATACACAGCACTGAATTGATATATTAAGGTACTTTCCATTTGCTTCTCAGCTCTGACCTGGTATACAATCATTATCTGAAAAGACTTCAGATTAGTATATCACGATTTTTTTTTTACCCTAAACTGAAGAAATAAGAAACAAGGAATAATTTAAAAACTTTTCTTAATCATATTACAAAATAAATTATCCAGTTTTATAAGTACTTTGCAATTTTAATGATGCCTTTTTTTTTATCAATTGTTTATTTTATGGATTGTGAATTTGGTGTCATATCCAAGACATAATTGTTATTGTTAAGTTTCATCGAGTTGATTGCCACTCATCGTGATGGTGGTGGTGTGCAGTGGAGCCACCCTGAATCAGGTTTTCGAGGTTGTAAATCTTTACGGAAGAAGAAAGGCTCGTCTTCCATGGAACAGTTGGTAGTTTCGATTTGCTTAACTTGAGGTTGGCAGTCCGACTCGTAACCAGTATGCTACCAGAGATTCCGACTCAGAGCGACCCTGTATAGGATTTTTGTGGAGCAGCTGGTGGGTTCAACCTTGTGGTTCAAAGTCCAGTGCTAATCCTACAGTGCCACATCAGGAATCCATGTTGTTGTAGTTTAGTACCGTGGAGTCTGTTCCGACTCATAGTGACCCTGTACAGGGTTTCCGAAGCTGTAAATCTTCACGGGAGCAGAAAGCCTCATCTTTCTCCCACGGAACAGCTGGCAGTTTCGAACTGCCGGCCTTGAGGCTAGCAGCCCTATTTGTAACCACTACGCTACCATCAGGAATCCATAAGACATCTTTATTAGGCTAAAATCATGAGGATTTTATCCAACTTTTCATTTTATAAGTCTTAATAGTTTTAGGTTTTATATTTAGGTGTATGATTCATTTGTTCTTGATTTTATGATATGAAATATGCCATGTATAAAACTAAATTTCTTTTATATGTGGATACCAATTGTTCAATCAAAATTGGTAAGATATTACCTGCTCTCTATTATTTTCTACATCTGCTATTGTCTTTTTCATTTCATTCCTCCTGATTAATTTGGGTTTAATTTATTTTTCTTAATTCCTTAAGCTAGGACATGAATTCATTGTTTGAGTCATTTGCTTTCAAAGACACTATGAAAATATTTATTTATTTTTTGGGACTGTCATTTATATCTAATATACAATCATCTATTTATTTCTTATCTGAAGAGTTCAGATTCAGTATTAAATTCATTCACTTCACTGGATTTTCTTAGGTTCGTTATCTTCAGAATTTGGTTGTCAAAGTCTTTGCAAAGGGATTCTTGTAAGGCATCTGTCTATAAGGTAGATAATGTACAAGCACCAGCTGCTCCTTGGAAACCCTATACAGGGTTGCTATGGGTTGGAACCAACTCGATGGCACTAATCAACAACATTGTATAAGATAATATATAATGTCTCTGGATGAGACAGTATCCTTCTATGAATACAACTTCAAATACATTATTTGCTTTCTACTATTTTTAATGTGCAAAATATATATTTAACAAATCATTTGCCATTTAAAACTTTTTTACATATACAATTCAGAGATATTTATCACATTTGTCATATTGTGTAATTATTACCACTACCTATTTCTAAAAGTTTCAGTCAATCTTAAAAGAAACTTGGTGTCCCTTAAGTAAACAACTTCCCCTTTTCTCCTTCTCTCATCCCTGGTAACCACTAATAAATTTTGGTGTCTAAGCATTAACCTATTTTATTGTTGTTCATTGCCATTGAATTAGTTCCAGTCCATTGCAACACGGTATAGGGTTTCAGAGGAGCAGCTGGTGAACTTGAACCACCAGCCCTGCCATTCAAACTGACTTTGCAGTCTAGTACACAATGCCACATCAGTACTCCAACCTATTCTAGATATTTTATATAAGTGAGTTCATATAGTGCTTATCCTTTTGTATCTTATTTCTTTTACTTAACATGTTTTCAAAGTTTATCCAAGTGGTAGCATGTGTTACAATTTAATTTATCTTTATGAATGTGCATAATGCATGATAAGCATGCAAAATAATTTTTTAAGTCCATTCATCTGATTTTTTATCTGCTCATCTATTTCCACCTTTTGGTTGTTGTGAACAGTACTACAATGAATATTGGTGTGCAAGTATTTCTTTTAATTTCCTGTGTTCAGTTGTTTTCAATATATATCAAGGAGTTGAATTGCTGAATCATATAGGATAGGATAGCATCATATCATATCCTTGGCTTTTTGATGAACCACCAAACTGTTTCACACAGCAACTCCACCAGTTTATAATACCACCAGCAATGAGTGAGGATTCCAATTTTCCACATCCTGAATAAAACTTGTTCGTTTCCATTTTTCTGACCATAGTCATCCTAGGAAGTGAAAATGATGTCTTATTATATTTTTTATTTGAATTTCCAGTGACCAGAAATCTTGTTGTGCTGCTATAAGATAAGCACTAGACGGTTACTCACAAGTGTGAAATTTCAAACTCATCTTGGCAACCCTATGAGTTAGATCCTACTTGATGGGACTTAACAACAACAGCAGTGCTGAATATGTTTTCATGTCTTTGTTAGCCATTTGTATATCTTCTTCATGAAATGACTATTCATATCCTTTGGTGTTGTCATCAAGTGCTGTTGAGTTGGTTCAAACTCATAGCAACCCTGTATAAGATTTCAAAGGAGAAGTTGTTGGGTTTGAACTGCCTACCTTGTGACCTTGTGAGTAGCAGTCCAGTCCTACAGCATCATACCATCCTTTTACCAATTTTTAAGTTAGGTCATTTGTTTTTTGTTGTAAAGTTTTAGAAGTTATTTATGTATTCTGGATATTAAATCATTATCCAATATATGGTTCCTATATATTTTCTCCTATTCTATAAATTGTCACCTATAAATTCCATATTTCTGCCCATTCAAAAGAAAGGTGAACAATGTCACTGAAGAATATCATTAATATCACATGCAAGTACAATTTTCTGAAGATAAT
>NW_006409178.1:119286-120749 GCF_000296735.1 Chrysochloris asiatica
GATCCATCTTGTTTGATGTCTTCCTCTTTTTCACTGACCCTTCATTTTTACCATGCATGGTGTCCTCCAGGAATTGGATCTTCCTGAAAATATGTCCAAAGAATGAGGGATGAAGTCTTGTCATCCTTACTTCTAAGGAGCATTCTGTCTGTACTTTCTAGAACACAGATTTGTTTGCTCTTCTGACAGCTCATCATATTTATAATATTCTTTACCAACATTGTCATTCAAATGCATCAAATCTTTTATGACTTTCCTTATTCATTGTCCAACTTTCATATGCATATGAGTTGATTGAAAATTCCATAGCTTGGAACAGGCACACTTTAGTCCTCAAAGTGACATCTTGCTCTTTAATTCTTTAAGGAGGTCTTTTGCAACAGAATTTCCCAATGCAATACCTCCTTTGATTTCTTAACTGATGCTTCCATGAATGTTGATGGTGGATCCTAGCAAAATGAAGTCTTTGACACTTCAATATTTTCTTCTTATTGTCATGTTATTTATTGGTCCAGTGTGAGGATTTTCAGATTTTCATTTCTTTACATTGAAATGTAATCCATATTGAAACTTAAAGTCTTTGATCTTGATCAGTAGTTGCTTCAAATTTTCTTTGATTTCAGCAAGTAAGGTTGTTTCATCTACATATTGCAGGCTGTTAATGAGCCTTCCTCTTATCCTGATGCTTCATTATTTTCCATATAGTACAGCTTCCTTGAGTTATTTACTCAGTATGTAGATTAAATAAGTATGATGAAAGGATACTGTCGGGGACCCACCTCAACATAGGGGTTCGGTTCACGAGGAGGAGATACCTGATGGCGGTAACAATATATCAAGAATACACAGAAGGAGACAAAGAGAG
This sequence comes from Chrysochloris asiatica, assembly GCF_000296735.1. NCBI lineage: Eukaryota > Metazoa > Chordata > Mammalia > Afrosoricida > Chrysochloridae > Chrysochloris > Chrysochloris asiatica. Next base: position 120,152 of record NW_006409178.1, read on the forward strand.
AGACAAAGAGACACTCCGAAACCAGAGTGAATGCTGGACTGGCATCAGGCAGATCCTGCATTGCAAACATCTCAGCCACGAAGGCCGTAATATCCTGCATAGTAAACATCTTAGCTAAACAGGCAGTATGGTTGCAAGGCTGGACTGTGCACCCTACATGCTGAAACGCATGCCTTGCCAGTCGTAATGCACCTGGATTTGTTCTATGCCTTCTTTTTATTTAGGGGAGGAGTTTCACACTAAGCTGGGAGGGACTTAGGCAAGGTACAGCTAACATCAGTACTTTTCCAGACATTCAGGTAACTTTACATCGTACTTCGCTGGTTCGAATCCTAGGCCAGTAACTTGGATTCTCAGGGCCAATTAACATATCTATAGCCCCTGAGCTGAGGTGGGGGAAGGTGAAAGGTAAAGACAAAAGCCTGGGCGGAGTCCCGCTGTTTCGGCTTCCTGAGCCAGGTTTTCAGGAGGACTCGAGACACCCAGGTGAATGGGCTGCACCTGGAAAAGGATTAGGGAGGATGGGTTTTTTGTCTGTAGAACAAAGAACCAAGAAGTAGCTAAGATATTTTTAGTTAATCCTTTGGAGAAAGGCTTG
>NW_006409178.1:120849-123426 GCF_000296735.1 Chrysochloris asiatica
AAAGGCTCCGTGTATTAATTTAATACATATAACTGGCATCATTGATGGACTCAAGTGTGGCAGCGGTAGTGAGGTTGGCCCAGGATCGAACATTGTTTCATTCTGCTGTGCATGGGGTCGCTATGAGTCGGTTCCGACTCGATGGCACCTGACAACAACAACAACAACAACAACAACTGAATATTAAGATGAAAGACAATTTGCTATTAACTGCCAGTGGCCTCATTTGTTACACTCAGACCCATAGGGCCTCGAACCTCTGACTAGTCTTACATGGTCCGCAACAGGATACAACCTAGACACACACTTTTCTTAATTATAAACTACTCAATGTCCCTTGCTCTGCTTGGAACATTCTGTCTTGGTCTACATACACATTCCTCATAAACACAACTAAGTATTCTGGAATTCCCATATTTTGCAATGTTGTTCATAGCTTGTGATTAGACATAGTCTGATATTTTTGCATAGTCAATAAAACACAAATAATCATCTTCTTGACATTCTTGGTTTTCATCAAGATATATCTGATGTCACTAATGCTATCGCTCTTTCATTGTCATCTTCTGAATCTGGTTGGAATTTCTGGAAGCTCCCTTTCCATTTCATACTGCAATTGTTTTTTTAATTAATTTTAGCAAAATTTTACTTCCATGTGTTATAAACTATATTGTTCAATAATTGGTGCACTATATCTGGTCACAGTTGTTTGAAATGGGTACACGTATGGTTATCTTCCAGTAGGTTTGCTAGGTCTTCCAAAGTTCTTGGTATAGTCAAATAAGCACCTTCAGCACTGCATTCATTTGTTGAAACATTACAATTGGTATCCCATCAATTCCTGAAGTCTTGTTTTTTTCAAATGCCTTCAGTGCAACTTGGACTTCTTCCTTCAGTTCCATTGTTTCTTGATCATATTCTAACCATATGCTACAGAATAAAGCATAGAAGACACTATGTGGCAGTTCTATTCTGTCGCATAGGGTGCTATGAATTGGAATTCATTCAGTGGTACACAAAAGCATAGATTATCACTTAACTTTGTTAGAAGTCTTTTGATTTACAAATATATGCAGCTTGTTTTTAAACACTTTGTTTTGTGAACTGAGTAAAGGTTTACAGAGCATATCAGTTTTATATTCAACAATTCATACATATTTTTGTTTCATCTTATTGATTACAATCCCCACAATGAAACATTCCTTATCCCATTTTCTCCCAGTGTATCCTGTTTCTATTTCTCCTTTCCTAACTCTTTGAACTTTGCCCTTGGGCAAACACTGCTCATTTGATCTCAAGTTGTTGATTATTCTATGGTGTTATTGCTAGTGTTATTGTTTCACTTATAGAAATGGTTAATATTTCAATGAAAATTGAGCCACTGAGTGAATTCATTTCCAGGTTTTAAAGATGACTAAAGGCCATAGTCTTGGGGGTTCCACAGTTCTCTATACAACTAGTAAGACTGGCCTCTTTTATACTTATGGATCTTCTCCCATTCTATCTAGTACCTTCCAATGAGATCCCTTTTAGAGCAATTTGTAGTGGTAGTCAAGAACCACGTAGTTTTCCTCTTGTATCGGGATCATGGAGACTGATATTCAAGTGGCGCATTGGTCCATTGTACTAATTGTTTCCATGTTTCTTCAGTTTTCACCACTTTTCTTTCCTCCAGAAAAAAAAAGACCAATAGGACATCTTAGATGGCTGTTCATGAGAACCTTTTAAGATCCCAGTCACTACTCACCAAAGAAAGATGTGGAACATTGTTTGTTGACAATGTTATGCCAATTGATCATGGTATCTTCTGAGACTATGGTTCTGAGCCCCTAGTCCAGCAACTTGTTTCTTCAAAATGTTTGATTATGTCCAAGAAGTTTTGTAACTGTATTTCAGAACTTTGCCACATTCATGTATGTTTCTAAGTGATATCAAGTCAATTCTGACTCATAGCAACCCTGTATAGGATTTCAGAGGAGCAGCTGGTGAGTTTGAGTCATCAACCATGTGGTTGAAATGTACCTTGCAATCCAGTACATATCTTATAGTACCACACCAGAACTCCCCATTCATGTAAGTATTTTCAATTAAGTTAAATATCCATATACAAATATCCTCTGTTAAACTTATAGATATATATTAGTGGGTATACTCCTACTCTGCTTTCCACACCAATTCATTCTTCATATCTATTCATGCATTTACTCCTACATCATCGTTCATTGCAGGATTGTGTGTAGAATAGTATTTACCTCATTGCCTTTAACTCTTGCACTTCTCCCAGTGTCTTTCCCTGCCTCCAACATTTTTTGCCAATCTCCCTCTTATTGTATATTGACCTTTCCCTCACCCAAGGAACAAATGTATCAATTTTGTCCCAAGTTTGAAACAGTCCATTCTATCTTGAAATCTCCTTTAGTTCCTCTTCATTTGGAAGTTTTGCAACTACACTATTTCTTCGTTTTACATTGATATTTTCTTTGTTAAAAATAGATATCTCTATTTCCTTCTTTTTAATCTTAGGTTTGATTTGTTTTGGGTATGTTTATATATGATTTGATTTCTGGATGGCGTTGT
>NW_006409178.1:123781-129840 GCF_000296735.1 Chrysochloris asiatica
CTGGATTTATTGAATTTCAAGTCTCACCTGAAGTTGCCTTGGCAGGGCCAGACCAATGATTTCATGGGCTTTTTACAGCCTGTGGGCCAGATGTTCACCACCCCTATAAATATAAATGGTCTATGTAGTGTGCCTGCCTATTCTGCTACCTTGCTGGAAGTCAAAATTTATAATTTTGAAAGGATCCCCGTTGGCTTAGTGATTATATGCATTGATGCTCATCTATAAGTCAGCATCATGTTTTGGTTTTCATATCTAAGATCTGTTGTTAAAATACAGCACAAAGCATTAGTGCTTCATTTTGTTTTAAGTGTTCTATGATTCTATTTTCTTATGCCATCAATAAATTTAGAGCCCTGTTAACATTGTGGGTTAGGCGTTGGGCTGCTAATCACAAGGTCAGCAGTTCAAACTCACCAACAGCTCCAAGAAAGTGGAGGTTGTCTGCTCCTATGAATTATTACAGTCTTAATACACTATATAGGGTAACTATGAGTCAGAATTCATTTGATGGCGGTGACATTATTATTATTTTGATTTTACATTTGGTGTGAAATATGGATCCATTTTAATTCTTTTATATGTGAGCATCCAGTTGTGCCAACAGCATTTATTGAAAAGACTATTCTTTCCTTGAAGTCCTGTAGAATAAACACTAGACTACTCCTCAGAAACCCTATCCAGAGCCACTATGAGTTCAGGACCAACTTGACAGAGCTTAACAATTCTGCTTCATAGAAATAAATTAGCATCTCTGTGGAAATCATTGATATGTATATTTATTTCTTAACACTCAATAGTACCACATCAGAATTTTAAGACTGCCATACTTTTATGCTCTGTTTTGAAATCAGGATGTGTTAGTCGTCCCACTTTGTTCTTTTGACGATTGCTTTGACTATTCAAGGCACCTGTGAGGCCTGACTTTTCTTTATTTTTCTTTGTTGTAAACCTAAAGTTTGTTAATTTAGTGATCCCCACAGGAGCTCTGGTAGTACAGTGGTTACAAATCAGGCTGCTAACTGTTATGCCCAAAGACCACCAAGGAGCCGACACCAATGCAAGTGCACAAGGGTTGTTTATTCAAGCACGAGCTCGGACTCCACCTGCATCTGATGCAGCGGATCAGGGATGGAGCCTCAAACTCCCAGTTGGCAGGGTTTTTATAGAGTTTTCAAAAAAGCTCAGGGTTTTTCAATTTACAGTTTTTGGATTGGTTGATATTTAGTAAGGTATGAGATGTTACAGTCAAATTAGTTAGTACTGGTGGTTTTTGTTCTTAGGCTAGGATAAGGGGAAACATCTGGCCTTGGGCTGTCCTTGTCTACTCTACGGTCTTCTAGATATTGCTGTTGCTAGGGCAAAGGAAAACACCTGGCATCTGGCCTTGAGCTGCCTGGCAATTTATATATATAATTTTCTTGGAGCTAGAGGACATGCTAAAGCTTATATACAAAACGGATTCTTCTTTTTGGTCCTACATTCCGCCCTTTACAAGAAACTTTTAAAGGCCCAATCATGGGACTTAGGGGGTTAGTTCAAATTTCTGCCAGGTTTCTCTGACTTTGGCTATAGATTCTTTGACAACTCCTGAATGATTTATATAGAAACAATATTCTTTTCTTAGGGCAGCACAGAGTCTTCCGTGTTGTAAGAAGATTAGGTCTAGGCTTCTCTTATTCTATAATACTACTTCTGCTAAGGAAGTCAAGGACTCTTGTAGATGAGGGATTGAATTTTCTAGTCTTTTAATATCTATGTCTATAGCTGCCTCCAAAGCGCTGTAGTGCTGCTCTTGCAGAACTAAGGAGGAAACACCTGTTCCAACACTGCCTAACTCTAATCTTAGAGGTACTGTCAATGTAAGTGCAGATATGGGCTCACGTTTAACTCTAGCAAGGTTGTCGCTGAAACGCATGAAGACATCTTCGGAATGGTAAATTAATCTGGGGATTAATTGAACCAAGACACAAAAGCTTCTCTATGCATGCAGGGAGTTCCCGTGGAGCAAGCCTACTACTTATTAGAGGGAGGTATGTAATACTTACTAATTACAGTTGGACGTTTTCGCACTTTATAGAAGGCAAAGAGGAGAAGAGCTATCCAGTCATTTCTAGTCTCTAAGGTTAATTTAGTTAAGGTCTCTTTTAGGGTTCTATTTATCTTTTCTACTTGACTTGAACTCTGGGGTCTGTATGCACAATGTAATTTCCAATCCGCCCCCAGTACTTTAGCTAAACTCTGACTTACTTTGGAAATGAAGGCGGGTCTATAAAGACTAACAGATACTTGTAAAAAGTCTAATTCTCAGCAGGCACCAGGTCGATCTCTTTTCATCCTGCAACCTGGGTTAGCTTTAGTCTAGCTGCGTTGGTGAACTGGCACACTTTACAGGCGGCAACAATGTGCTCAGTCTTGGAGTTAGCATTACAAATTTTGATCTCTGCTTCTCTCAGAAGGTCTTGTATTTTATGAATGCCCATGTGAGTAGACTGATGCATTTTTGTGAGAATACTCTCTCTTAAAGCTTCAGGCACTATTGTTCTACTATCAGATGTTTTCTACCACTTCTCTATGAGGTGTGTCACGGTCAGATGTTTGATCTAGTCTAGGTCGGCCTCGGTATAAGGCGGGTCCTCAGGCAAAGCGGCATCTCCTGGTCAGGCAACTAAGTCACTAGGGCCATGCCGGCTTTTAAAGCAATTTTCTCTGGCCGTCTGGTTGGCTAAATTATTGCCTCTGGCAACGGGCGTATTCTCCTGTTTACTTCATGGAGAGCCGACAGTCAATAGAGTGGGGTTTACGTACCAACAACAAGGGGGTGTTCCAGGATGATTGACACGGCTTCAAGATTCTTTGGTCTGATGTGCGGAGTTATTCTCTTGCGGGCGTCTAGGGTCATAAAGTACTGACGGATTCGTACAGGGTTTACTCCAGGCTTTAGTTCAATAAACACTGGGACACTGTCTGACCAGGTTTATACTCCCAGTCTCAGCCTAGGTTTTAGGAAACACTGCCAGCCACTAGTCAACGTCAGGTTTCAGCTGTACTGGCCTTTGGTGCAGCTGATACTCTTCTTCAAGATTTACAGTCAACACCTGAATGGGTTCTCTTCTCTTGTCTAGGACTTCTGTCTTCTCGGGATAAAAGTGAAGCTGTGCCCCTAGCTTGGTGAGCAAATCTCTCTCAAATAGGGAATATGGACAGTCTGGAATAACTATGAATGAGTGGAATACTCGACCCATACCTAGGTCTACTGTTCTTCTAGTAGTCCATGAGTACTGTCTCATCCTGGTGGCTCCTTGGACCTAAGAGGTTTTGCTAGACACTTGGCTGTGTGGCGCTAACAGAAAAGAATGTTGGGATCCCGTGTCTACCAGAAACTTAACAGGCTTCTCCTCTATTTTCAAGGTTACTCTAGGCTCTGGGAGGGGCACCAAACCCCGTCTCTCCTAGTCACTCAGTTTATCAACTGCCAGGATGGGGGCCTTCAGTTTATTCTCTGGTCTTTTCTTGGGGCACTCTCTGGCTCAATGGCTTTCTTCTTCACAGTAAGCACTCTGATTTTCCCTAGCGAGGGTCTCTCTCTCTCTGAGCTCACTCTTGCTTCGCCTGTCTCTTGCAATTCTCTTTAATTGTCGTTCACGTTCTCTCGGCTCTTCTGCAGTAGTGGCTAGCAAAATTCGAGCTAGGTTCTGGGTCTGACGATTTTCTGACTTCACCTGTCTCTCTTCTCTCTTCTGCTGTCTCTTTATGATTATACTTTTTTTTTTTTTTTTTTTTGCTACTACTGCTAACTCTTAGATACCCTCTCCCTCTCAGTCTATTTACTTTCTGTAACTTCTTTCTAATTTCAGGAGCTGCCTGATTAACAGCTGCTTTAATCTCAGTTGCTTCTGGATCTATAGCAGTATACCTACAGAAGGCTTTCTGAGTTCTTTCTAAAATTGCAGTGGGGCTCTCATCTGGCCCTTTGCTGCAAGTCCTCTACTTTGGCCAAATTGGTGGGCTTTTTGCAGCCACTTTGAGACCTCCTAACAGAGCCTGGCAGTAGGCCTGGGGTCTCTCCTTACCTTCTGTCATGTTGAAATTTCAGTCTGGTCGAGACAACGGGAGAGAGGTATTAATGATGTCAGCATTTGTGGTGAGTTGTTTATTATTATCAGGAACCAATTTCCTGGCCTCTTTCTGGATTCTTTCTCGCTCTTCTGTGGTGAATAGGATTTGGAGGAGCTGCTGACAATCATCCCAGGTGGGCTGATGGGTGAACAGAACAGTTTCTAACAGGTTAATAAGATCTCTAGGGTTATCTGAAAATTTGGTGTGTTGAGAGCGCCACTTCATTGTCTTTTCAGGGTTAAAATGCTTAACTCTAGGGACTATGCCTTCTCTGTTTTATGGGCTTCTTGGTGCCAGAGTCTTGTGCAAAGTAGGCTACTGATAAACTTAGTTGACAGATTGCTCAAGCTTTCTTTTCTAAAGCTTTAGAATTCACTACTCACTGCCCACTAGAAATGCCCTAGAATTTTAAAGCCAAATTAATTTTCTAAGTCTTAAACTCTACACTTCTAAACATATTTCAAACAAAATCAACTCTTCTACTATTTGCCTTTTTTTCTACTCACATACTGAACTCTGTTTACATGCCCTTCAGCTAGCCTGCCATTGGGGGTTGTTAATAGGTTACGTCTTCTTATGCAACCTTACTCCTTCCCCTCTTCTCAATTCATCATGCCTTTATCCTCTAACTTCCCCTCACTGCTTCACATTCTGGGCTTTGTATTCTCTTTCCTTTTCTGCTCTACACTCTACAATCTAACTTCAATACTCTAATGCCATCGATCTACTTTCTGAGGTCTATCCAGGTTCCCAGTTTGGAAACTGCTGATTTTGCCTTCTGTTTTTCCTCACTGGTCCTCAATCTTACTCACTGCTTCAAAACATTCTCTCCTTGTATGCCCCCTGTCCTTTCTTGGTTTTCTTACAGTTCTTCCACAGTCATGGTCCAGCCAATGCCTTTTGATATCACTCTTTCAACTCTATTCTGCTTTGACCTTATCTCACTTATTGTACATTCCACAAATCTTACTCTGTTTCTTCCATTGTGTTAGCTACACACTTTGCACATTTTGGAAAGCAAAGTTATTTCCCTCCTTTGTGTTCTTTGTCCTGACTATCTGGTCATTACTACATTCTCTAAACCTTTGAACAAGCCTCTTCTCTCTTAGCTGCTCGGATATATTGTTTGCTGCTGCTTTTCATCCTTGGACCACTTTTTGGCTATCATACTCTCCTATTTTCCACACTTTTCACCTGATCTCTCAGCTCCTGAGGCAAATGTTTTCTTTTCTTATGCATTCTTACTACACAGCAAATTATTCTCATTCCTTACCCCTGTAACTGTCTCTCAGCTACTTTCTGTAAATCATTCAGATGAATTGAATAGTCTTGTCTGGGATCTGCTCGCTTCTCTATGTTGCTCAACAAAATACAGTCTGCTTTTCTTTAGACATATTGTACTGAATTTACACCCTCATGTCTCTCTCTTGCCTGTACTGGGCCCCTGGCTTCTGCCTCTCCCTGTAGGGGGCTGAGGCTCTTGGGGTACACTCACTCACAGAGGCTTAGCAGGCGGGGCCAAGGGACAAAGAGGACGCCTTTGCTGACTTTCTCTTCCACACCGAGGTTTCTCTGACTCTTTTTCATGACTGGCCCCAACACCAACATAGTGCCGCTCTGCGGTGGGGAGAGTGGGTAAGAGGGAGAGAAGGGAAGGGGAAGGCGAAGGCAATGAGCAGACGGCTTCTCCTGATGCCACACCCACTAGCTCTGTCTGGCCACCTCTTCCCAACGCTCTCTCCCGCTCCCCCTGGCTTGCTCTCAGCTTGACGATGAGGGAGGGGCTAGAGCAACACACCAGGCTCGACTGGGCCTCCTGCTTATGAAAGGGAGGCGGCAGCAGACTGCCCTGCTCCCTCCTCTGCCTGTATTGGGGGAATAAAGTCTTCTATGAAACACGCATGCTCACTTCCTGCTCACACCCTAGAGGGACCAAGACA
>NW_006409178.1:131175-133649 GCF_000296735.1 Chrysochloris asiatica
ATTATTCTTGTTTTATTGTAATTATTATTAATATGATCAGAAGATAGGCATCCCTTGCTATCTGTAATGTGTAGTAGGTGTGGTTAGGTCTTGTCTACATAGTGGCCGTGGCGGGCAGGACGGCGGTCGTGTTGGGTCTGCTGTGGTGGCACGGGGTCCGGAAGGTGGGGCGTGGCTCGGGGGTGTGGTGGTTCCCGTGCTGTCTGGCTGCCATGGCAAACTGGAAGTCCTCTGGATATATTCTTTTTGACTATGATACAACACCATTCCTCTTCCATTTGTCATTCCCAGCATAGTAAATCATGTGGTTGTCAGATTCAAAATGGCCAATACCAATGCATTTCAGCTTACTAAGGCCTAGGATGTCCATGTTTATGCATTCTATTTCATTTTTGACAACTTCCAATTTTCCAAGATTCATACTTCATACATTCCATATTCCAATTTTCAATGGATGTTTACAGCTGATTCTTTTCATTTTGAGTTGTGCACCATCAGCAAATGAAGGTCCCATGGGCTTTACTCCATTCGCTTCATCACGGTCAACTCTACTTTGAGGCAGCAGCTCTTTCCCATTTGCATTTTGAGTGCCTTCTTACCTGTGGGATGCATTGTCTGGCACTATATCTGACAGCGTTTCACTGCTATTCATAAGGTTTTCAGTGACTAAATATTCAGAAGTAGTTCATCACTCTTTCTTCCTTGTCTGTCTTCATCTAGAAGCTCATCTGAAACCTGTCCACCATGGGTGACCCTGCTGGTATTTAAAATATCAGTCACATAACTTTCAGAATCACAGCAACTCACAAACCACATACCCTCCTCTTAATTTGATTTAATTTTCTGGCAGCTCCTCATTGAAACCCTGTTAAAACCCTTGCTTGAATTATATATTCAGCAAAATTTTACTTGCATGTGACATTAATGATATTGTACCATTGTTTCAAAATTCTATTGTATCTTTGGAATGGCACCAAATATGGATTTCTTCCAATTAATTGGCCATGTAGCCTCAAATTAAGATAGATACTAGTCATTTCGGCTCAAATGTTTTATTATGACAGGAACAGTTTCAATTATTAATTGATATTTGTAGCTCTTTGTTCTAATTTTGAATTGTATAACATCAGTAAATCAAGTGACCCAAATCTTTGACCTATCCATATCATTAAGGTCTACTCTACTTTGAGGAGGCAATTCTTCTTTAGTCATATTGAGTGCCTAACAACCTGAGAAGTTCATCTCCCAGTACTATAACAAACAATGTTCTGCTGTTTTTCATAAGGTTTCCAGTGGCTAACCTTACATAAATGGTCCACCTCTCATTCATCCTATTCTTCCTTAGATGGAAGTTCTACTGAAACCTGTCTGCTATAGATAGCCCTAACAGTATTTAACTCAAAATTAAGAGAAAGAGCTGTAAACATCCATTAATAATCAGAACATGGAGTGTACAAAGTATGAATCTAGGAAAATTGGAAAATGTCAAAAATATAATGGAACGCATAAACATTGATACCTTAAGCATTAGTGAGCAAAATAGACTGGTTTGGCCATTTTGAATCTGACAACCACATGGTTTATTATGCCGGAATGACAAATTGAAGAGGAATGGTGTTGCATTCATTTTCAAAAAGAGCATATCCAGATCAGTCATGAAGTACAATGGTGTCTGTGATAGGATAATATCCATACGCCTACAGGTATGCCCAGTTAATACCACTATGATTCACATTTACACACCAATGACTAATACCAGTGAGGATGAAATAGAAGAATTCTACCAACTTTTTCAATCTAAAGTTGATCAAACATGCAATCAAGATGTATTGATTATTATTGGTGATTGGAATGAAAAGGTTGGGAGCAAAGAGTAAGGATCAGTAGTTGGAAAATATGGCCTTGGTGATAGAAATGACAGAATTCTGCAAAATCAATGATTTCTTCATTTCTAATACCATCTTTAAACAGCTTAAGAGATAATTATACACATGGACATCACCACATGGAATACACAGAAATCAAATTGACTACATCTGTGGACCAAGATGATGGAAAAGCTCTATATCATCAGCCAAAACAAGGCCAGGGGCAGATTGTGGAACTGAAGCTGAAGAAAATGAAAACAAGTCCACAAGAGCCAAAATATGACCTTGACTATAACCCACCTGAATTTAGAAATCATCTGAAGAACAGATTTGATACATTAAAAACTAAAGACCGAAGACCAGAAGAGTTGTGGAATAACATCAAGAACATTATACAGGAAGAAAGTAAAAAGTCACTAAGAAGACAAGAAATAAGGAAAAGATCAAAATGGATGTCATAAGAGATACTGAAACTTGATCTCCAGCATAGAAATACTAAATCAAATGGAAAAATGAGGAGGTACAAGAGCTGGAGATACTAAATCAAATGGAAAAATGAGGAGGTACGGAGCTCTGGTAGCGTAGTGGTTACGAATCGGGCTGCGA
>NW_006409178.1:133749-138423 GCF_000296735.1 Chrysochloris asiatica
TACCAGCTGCTCCGCGGGAGAAAGATGAGGCTTTCTACTCCCGTAAAGATTTACACCCTCGGAAACCCTGTACAGGGTCGCTATGGGTCGGACCCGACTCAACGGCACTTAACAACAACAACAACAACAACAAGAGCTGGAGAGAAAATTTCAAATGTCAGCTCAAGAAGAAAAAGTCAACGATTACAATGAAATGTGCAAAGATCTAGAGTTAGAACACCAAAAAGTCAGAACGTGCTCAGCATTCTCAAGATGGGGGAACTGAAGAAAAAATTCAAGTCTCAACTTTCGTTACTGAAGTATTCTGTGGGCAAATTATTGGATGATGCAGAAAGTATCAAAAGAAAATGGAAGGAATACACAGTCACTGTACCAAAGTTAATGTTCAACTGTTTCAAAAGGTAGCATATAAACAAGAGCCAGTGATACTGAAGGAAGAAGTCCAAAGTTCATGGAAGGAATTGACAAAGAACAAGTCACCAGGAATTGATAGAATAAAAATTGAAATCTTTCATGAAAGTGAGTCGGCACTGGAGGCACTCACTCATCTCTGCCAAGAAATTTGGAAGACAACTATCTGGCTGACTGACTGGAAAAGATCTGTATTTGTGCACATTCCAAAGAGAGGTGACCCAATGGAATGCAGAAATCATCAGATAGTATCTTTAATATCCCATGAGAGTAAAGTGTTACTCAAGGTAATACAGAAACAGCTGCAAGCATACAGAGAACTTCCAGAGGCTTAAGCTTGATTCAGAAGAGGCTGTGGAATGAGGGATATCATTGCTGATGTCCAATGGATCTTGACTGAAAGCAGAGAATACAAGAAATATGTTTACCTGTACTTTATTGACTACACAAAAGCTTTCAATTGTGTGGATCATGACAAGCTTTGGACAACATTGTGAAGTATGAGTACTCTGGAACACTTAATTGTGATAATGGGAAATCTGTACAAGGACCAAAAGGCAGTTATTTGAACAGAATATGGGAACACTGAATGGTTTAAAATCAAGAAAGGTGTGTGACAAGGTTGTATTCTTTCACCATACTTGCTCAACCTGTATGCTGAGCAAATAATCCGAAGAGTTGGATTATGTGAAGAAAAATGTGGCATCATGATTGGAGGAAGACTCATTAACAACCTATGCTATGCAGATGATACAACCTTGCTTCCTGAAAGTGAAGAGGACTTAAAATATTTACTGATGAAGGTCAAAGACCACAGCCTTCTGTGTGGATTGCATCTCAACGTAAAGAAAACAAAAACCCTCACCAATGGACAAATAAACATCATTGTTATCAACAGATAAAGATTGAAGTTGTCAAGGACTTCACTCTTCTTGGATCAACTATCAACACTCACAGAAGCAGCAGTCGAGAAATCAAATGACATATTGCATTAAGCATATCTGCTGCACAAGACCTTTTTAAAGTGTTGAAGATCAAAGATGTCAGCTTGAGGACTAAGATGTGTCTGACCCAAACCACGGTTTCTTAATAACCTCATCTGCATACAAAAGCTGGACAGTGAATAAGGAAGACCGTAGAAGAACTGATGCTTTTGAGTTATGGTGTTGGAGGAGAATATTGAAAGTGCCATGGGTTGCCAAAAGAACCAACAGATCTGTTTTGCAGCCAAAGTACTCCTTGGAGGCCAGAATAGCCAAACTTTGTCTCTCATACTTTGGACATATTGTCAAGAAGGACCAGTCACTGGAGAAGGATATCATGTTTGGTAAGGTGGAGGGTCAGAGAAAAAGAGGAAGATCCCCAGCGAGATGGAGTGGCAAAGTGGCAGCATCAATGGGTTCAAGTGTGGCAACAATTGTGAGGTTGGCTCAGGACCGGGCAGTGTTTTGTTCTGCTGTGCATAGGGTCCCTATGAGCCAGTAACAACTCGATGCTGCCCAACAACAACAATAACAGTATTTAAAATACCAATTGCAAACTTATAGAATCATAGTAACACACAAACAAGTGCAGTGCATCAAAATGGCAAATGAATGAAGGGACCTGGAATTATGTATTGGAAAATTATTTTTTTCCTTAGTAATTAATTTCATTGCACCTTTGTTATATCACTAGTAAATAGCATGAACCTCCTGATGAATTTTTATAATATAGAATTTTTATATGGCATGTTCCCATGCCAAAGAGGGCTGAACCAATGCTCTGTGGAAATTATCAAACAAAATCATTAATTTCACATGCCAGTATAATTTTGCTTGAGATAAAAACAACAACAACTGCAATAATACACTAACTGGAAACTGCCATAAACTCAAGCAAGATTCAGAAGAGGGTATGAAACTAAGGATATCATTGCCAATGTCAAATAGATATTGGCTTTAAGCAGAGGACAGCAGAAAGATAATTACTGGTTCTTTAGGGACTCTGCAAAACCTTACAACTGTGTGAATTATAATAAGCTATGGATAATATTTAAAGAAAGGGTATTCCGGAACACTTAATTGTGCTCATAAGGACCCTGTACCTGGACCAAGTTTCAGTCATTTAAACAAAACAGTAGGTTATGGAATGGTTTAGAATGAAATAAGTTGTGCCCCAGTGCTGTAGGCTTTCATTATGGTTATCCAGTCTGTATGCTAATTAAAAAGACGAGGAAGAAAGAAAAGATAAAATTGATGTCAGAAGAGACTCTGAAACTTTCTCTCTAGCTTAGATACATGCTAAGGAAAATGGAAGACATAAGGAAGTAGACAAGCTGAACAGAAAATTTCCAAAGGAGAGCTCAAGAAAATCAAGTCAAATATTATACTGAAATGTTCGAAGATCTGAACTTAGAAAATCAAAAGGAAAGAAGATATTTAACATTTCTCAAGATGAAAAAACTGAGGAAAAATTCAAGCCTTGACATGAAATATTGAAGGATTCCTTGTTCAAAATACTGAATGATATATAAAACATCAAAGAAGGTGGAAAGAATACATAGAGTGATTATACCAAAAATAAATGGTTGACGTTCAACCATTTCAAGAGTAAGTATGTGATCAAAGCCAATGGGTCCTGAAAAAATAAGTTCAAGGTACACTGAAGGCATTGGCCTAGAACAAGGTTTCAGGAACTGACAGAATAAAAATCAAAAACTTTCAACAAACTGATACAACACTGACGCAGTCATTGAAATAGAACAAGGGGATACTGGATGGTAAAAATCAGGAAAGATGTGCAAAGGTTTGTATCCTTTCACCATACTTATTCAATCTGTATACTGAGCAAGATATCCAAGATTGCCAGAAGAACAAACAAATTTGTATTGGTAGAAGTGCAGCCAGAATGCTCCTTGGAAACCAGGATATCTGGACTTCATCTCTCATACTTCAGATATATTGCCAGGAGGACAGGTACCTGGAGAAGACATCAAGCTTGGCAAAATAGAAGGTCAGTAAAAAGAGTAGGACTCACAGAAGATGGATTGATGCAGTGGCAGTGGCAATGGGATCAAGCATGGCAGCAACTGTGAGGGTGGTGCAGGACCGGGAGGTTTTAATTCTATTGTACAAACAGTTGTTTATGGTCAGAACTGAGCATCAACAACAATATACTGAGCAAATAATTTGAAAAGCTTTTCTGTTTAAGTTCTCATGCTCCACTCATGCTCTTCCCTCTTGCTGATTTTAGGGTCCTCTGTTCCTGAAATGAAAGATTAATTACTCCCCACTTTTAGTTACATATCTTCTACATTTACAGCTTTGACAACCGCAATTAGTCCTGCTAAAAATTATTCACAATTGAATCATAAATTCCTATATCCATCCTCCTACTTCCCCTTTCACCAGACATATTTGGACAAGAAGTAATTATTCAGTTGTGATCTTCCTTCCCCCTTTCTTGAATTAAGCAAACTCATGGAAGCTTGTTAGCTAGCCACTTTAAACTTTTTAGTCCCCATCCTTCCCTTTCGCTTGGAATTTTGAGCAACTACATCCATAAGCAAATGTCCAGTTCATCAAATTGTGGCAATTTACACATATTTCCTGAATCAAACTTCCTTATCTTCATGTGGTCGAGTTCTGGTCAGCAAGCCATCCAAGATAGGTCCCAAGGGTACTATCTGCAAGTTTAGGAATTTGGAGATAATTCTAAAAACACAAAACTATCAAGGAACTTGTATTCAGTAGTTGAGAGGACTCGACAGCACTTAATAACAATAATCCAATAGTTTAAAGGAACACTCACACCGGAATCCAAAGAAAACATGTAACCAAACTTACCAAAAACTGTAAGCAGACATCTCACTGAAATAGATG
Source organism: Chrysochloris asiatica (assembly GCF_000296735.1). Classification (NCBI taxonomy): domain Eukaryota; kingdom Metazoa; phylum Chordata; class Mammalia; order Afrosoricida; family Chrysochloridae; genus Chrysochloris; species Chrysochloris asiatica. Next base: position 138,024 of record NW_006409178.1, read on the forward strand.
ACAGAATAGTGAATAAGCACAAGTGAAGATGCTGTACACTATTCAGCTCTTTAACTCCAATTAAAGGTACAAGGGTACCATTGTCCTCTCTAACTTGACATGAGTCATTTACCATGAATCTGTTTATAGGAGGACATTTAATAGAAAGTACACAGACACATATACACACATGCCAAAAATGTATGCTAAATTATTAAAAATTATGAGTTCTATTTTCTAAGTAACAATGTTGTTTTATTATCAATTTCTACATTTTGTTATTTTATCATAGTTATATAAGATGTCACCATAAAGGAAAAATAAAAGAAAAACCAAGCCTACTGCCATAAAGTCCATTCTGACTCATAGTGACACTATTTGAGACTGCAAACTTTATAGGAACAAACAGCCCATCTTTCTC
>NW_006409178.1:141970-146889 GCF_000296735.1 Chrysochloris asiatica
TGACCACAAGGTTGGCATTGCAAACTCAATAGGTGCTCCTTGGAAATCATACACAGGTTAGCTATGAGTCTGAGCCAACTCGATGGCACTTAACAATATTGATAGCATATAGATAGATAGATAATTGATAGATAGATAGATAGATAGATAGATAGATAGATAGATAGATACTTTTAAAAATCTAGAAAACTTAATTTTGCTCAAATAAAACAGCATTAGGGAATAAGATGAAAACTCACAACAAAGAAATAAACCTGAAAGGGGAATAAAACATTTGTAGAATTGAATAAATACAATCTCTGAAATTTAAAAAAAAATCATTTTATTGGTTCAGAAGTGGAAATGGAAAATAAAAAGAAAAATGAAAAAGAAAGCAATGAAAATTATATCTGGAGAACAGAAAAAATATATATTTGAAAAAGAACTGAACTTCAGTGGAACCCAGATTAGGCAATAATAAGACAACACCATCAGTATCTGGTGTGGTGCTCTAGGATAAGCACTGGACTGCTAACTGAAAGATCTGTGGTTAAGCCCAGCCCCTACTTCTTGGAAACTCTATAAGGTCACTATGAGTTGGAAGGACTGGATGACAATTAACAACAACTTAAGTACCTCAACTTTATATAAAACAGACAGTATTCCCTTGACTTGTCAATCAATTTGGAACTTTGTTGACTCAATTGCAATTTGTCTCAATTTACATGGACAGAATATTTGCTTATTTTTCCATGTATTGTTAATTTCTATCTAGTTAGTTTTCCAGAGAAAATGAGGAAAGACACAGGTAAGATTTTTTATTGCATGAATAGCAGGCATGTACTTTGGAAAAGAGCAAGGATATGATTATCTTGGTATTAGGCTTTGTGAATTTACTTAAACCTGTTACATCATTTGTGAGTTCACTTCACTATGGTTAATTAATGTCTGTGTTATTTTATTTTTACAGAGAAAGTGATACCATTGAAAGGTAAGGGGCTTATATTAATCTGTATACAGAGAATCTAGTTGAAGAAAAAATGTTCTTTGATGCTATGAGAGTGTAGTTATCAGTACTTTGGAATTGTTGCTACTTAGTGTTACGTGGAATTTGATGAACTCAGGAGTAGCAGTGATTGTGAGGTTGGCTCAAGATCAAGTAGTGTTTCATTTTGTTGTGCATCTAAACTGACTTGATAGCACCTAACAACAACAGCAAAAACAATGTTAGGTGTCATCTAATAGATTCTGATTTATAGTGGTTATGAATTGGGCTATGAACCTTTAGGTCAGCAGTTCAAAACTACCAGTTGTTCCGTGAGAGAAAGATGAGGCTTTCTGCTCCTCTAAAGATGTACAGCCTCGGAAACCCTTACCAGGGTCGCTATGAGTTGGAACCAACTCCACAGCACAAAACCACAACCATCTATACAAAACACTTTCTAATCTTGTGCCATCCTTACCATTTTTGTTATATTTGAGCCCATTGTTCCTGTTACTCTGTCAATCTATCACAATGAGGGTCTTCTTCTTTTCATTGATCCTCCGTTTTACCAAGCATGTTTTTCTCCAGGACTGTTCCTTCCAGATAATGTATCCAAAGTGCTAGTGACAAAGTCTTGCCATCACTGCTTTCAAGGAAGAGTCTGGCCATACATCTTCCAAAACAAATTTGCTCATTCATTTTTGATCCATGGTATATTCCATATTCTTCACCATTACCATTTTTGATCCATGGTATATTCCATATTCTTCACCATTACCATAATTCAAATGCATCCATTCTTCTCTGGCCTTCCTTATTTATTGTCAAGCTTTTACATTCAGATGAGGCAATTAAAATACCAAGGTTTGGATCAGGCACACCTAAATTCACAAAGTGAAGTCTTTGTTCTTTAACATTTTTAAATGGTGCTTTACAGCAGATTTGCCTAATGCAACAGTTTGTTTGAATTCTTGATTGCTGCTTCCATGAGCGTTCATTTTTCTTCAGCTAAAATGAAATCCTAGACAACTTCAATCTTGTATTCATCTATAATTATGCTATTTATTGGTGTAGTTGTGAGGATCTTTGTTTTCTTTACATTGAGGTGCAATCCATATTGAAGGCTGTAGCCTTTGATCTTCATCAGTAAGTACTTCCAGTCCTCTGCAATTCCAGCAAGAGCAAGTAAGATGTCTTCTGCCCATCACAGGTTTTTTGTGAGGCATCTTCCTATCCTCATACCAAGTTCTTCTTAATATAATTCATTTTTTCTGATTATATGCTCAGCACACCAATTGCATAAGTATGAAAAAGAATACAACTCTGATGAACAACTTTCCTGATTTTGGACCATTCCATTTTCCCTTGTTCTGACATTTGACTGTTTTGTGATCTATGCCAGGGGTTGAGAATGTCTGGCCTGTGGGCCATACAACGCCAACCATGAAATCATTTGGTCTGCACCTGCAAAAACAACCGCAGGCTAGACTTGAAATTAAATAAATCAAGGAGCTTTATTCATAGCAACTTGAATTTATATTGTTATAATTGTCTAAATGTTCTTTGGCCCTAAAAAAGATTCCTCACAATAGGTACTGGTTTTGATGAGCACAATTAAGTGTTCTGGAATTTTCATTCTTCAGACTGTTATCCATAGTTTGTTATGATACACATAGCTGGTTGACTTTGTGTAATCAACAGAGAACAAGTAAACATCTGTCTAGTATACTTTGGTTTTGGGTAAAACCCTTGGAATATCATGAATGATATCCCTAGTTCCATACCCTCTTCTGAATCTGGCTTGAATTTCTGGAAGCTCCTTGTCGATGTACTGTTGCAACTGTTTTTGAATTATTCTTCAGTAATATTTGCTTTCATGTGATATTAATGGTATTGTTCTATTATTTCAGCATTCCATTGAGTTGCCTTTCTTTGGAATGCCACCAAATATGGGTCTCCTCCAATCCATTAACCAGATAGCTACAATTTTAAATGGATAATACTAGTCCAGTTCAGCTCATATATATTAATATGTCAGGAACAGTTCCAATTATTAATAGATGTTTATAGCTCTCTGTTCTAATTTTGAATTTTACAACATCAGTAAATTAAGTGACCCAAATCTTTGACCTATCCATTTCATTAGTGTCTACTCTACTTAGAGGAAGCAGCTCTTCTCTAGTCATATATTGAGTGCCTAACAACCTGAGGAGCTCACCTTCCAGCACTATAAAAATGTTATGCTGTTACTTGTAAGGTTTTCAGTGGCTCACCTTATAGAAATGGTTCACCTCTCTTTTCTATTCTGTCTGACTATAGGTGTTCTAATGAAACCTGTCCACTATAGATAGTCCTAATGGTATTTAAAATACCAATGGCAAACTTCCAGCTTCACAGGAAAATACAAATCTTTGCAGTACAACAAAATTCCAGCTGAGTGGGGGGGGAGAGGTCTTAGGATTATGTATAGGAAACTTCTTTTATTTTTTTCCCTTAATAATTCATTTCATTGTCTTTTATTACTTCACTAGTAAATTGTGTGCACCTCTTTGATGAATTTTTATATTTGTTACTATCCCAAAGATTGGTGAACCAATAGAATGTGGAAATGATTAACAAAATAATTAATAGCAAATGCAAGTAAAATTTTGTCCAAGATCATTTTAAAAATGTTACAACAATATATTAAATGGAAACTACCAGAAATTCATGCAAGTTTCAGAAGAGGGCGTGGAACTAAGGATATCATTGCCGGTTTCAGACGTATATTGGATTAAAGCTGAGAATACCAAAAGGTTGGTTACTTGTGCTTTATACATTATGCAAAGGCTTTCAACTGTGTGGATCATGACAAGCTATAGGTAACATTTCAAAGAATTGGTATTATAGAATAGTTAATTGTGCTCATGAATAACCTGTACATAGACCAAGTAGCAGTCATTCAAACTGAATAAGAGGCTACAGAGTAGTTTAGAATCAGGAAAGATGTGCTCCACTGTTGTATTTTTTCCACTATATTTATCTAATTTAAAAGACAAGGAATACAGATAAGACAAGATTGATGTCAGAAGAGTCTTTGAAACTTGCTCTCAAGCTAAGGGGTAAGGAAGACACAAGGAGGTGAAATAGCTGAACAGAAAACTTCAAAAAAGGCAGTTCAAGAAGACAAAGTCAAATATTATAATGAAATGTTCAAAGACCTGGAGTTCAAAATCCAAAAGGGAAGAAGACACAGAGCATTTCTCAATCGGAAAGAAATGAGGAAAAAAATTCAAGCATCAACATGCTATACTGGAGGATCCTTTCTTCAAATATTGTGTGATGCATAACACATCAAAAGAATATGGAAGGGGAGGAAAACAAGATGGCAGATCAGGTGGACGTGCAATGACGAGCTCTGCCAGCAACAACACAGAATACAGGAACAAGAAGGCTCAGGGGATGGTCCCAGAACTCTGAACCACATATAAAGGAATATTTAGAAGGTTGGAAGACTTACAGCGGGGAAAGTTTGTGGCAGAAGCAAGAAATCCATTGCTTCCTGGTTTGAGATGCTCAACTGCTCCAGGAGCCACCATCTTGTGTGGGGCCAAGTGGGGAAAGGATCAGAGCAGCCACGGATACCTGACAGAGCCACAGATATAGAAGTGTGGACATTCTTTTTTTTTTTTTGGTATCTGTTCGTTGGTCCCTTGATGTCAGTTTACCTCCATTCTGGTGACTATAGGAGTGCCTGAACTAGTGGACACCCCAGCCCCACCCTCGGAGGGTTCTACTATGCATGTGCACAGATCATCTTGAAATTTAAAGAGACAGTTTGCACTTAAAACCAAACGGCCGACAGATACTCAGCCCAAGAGCAGGCCTTGAACTTGTCTTGTTTGTTTTCTGTTCTGTTTTTGGGTGTGTTTTTTTAACACGGAAAAGAGAAGAAGGGTCTGTAGGGAGGGAAAGA
>NW_006409178.1:147387-148275 GCF_000296735.1 Chrysochloris asiatica
CACACTCTATAAAACACCAAAACCCAGGCAAGAACCAATACAAACTGCCATATACCAGGGAAAAAGACAACACCTGTGAAAGTTACTCTGATTTAAACAATAAAAAGGGTGAAAAGGGAAGCCCACATCCTGATCACATCTTCCTGGAAGCAATCAGGAAGCATTAAAAAAAATACCAAAACACATATTCAATTAAGTATTAAGGCCACAGATAAACACTAAACATGTCCAAGAAGCAAAAGCAGATGGCCATATCAGCACATGTCCAGAAAAAAGATAAAATATCTAAGACAAATGACCTAGAAGTAGACCTGGACTCCATTCTGGAAAGAGGGCAAGCCTTGGAAACGCCTGAGAAGGAATTCAGAAAAATGATCATAAAATGTTTCAAAACACTTTACAATGGAGTTGAGAATAATAAGGAAGAAATCAGGAAAGTGCTTCAGGAACAATCAAATAAGATAGATACAGCATTAGAAACAATTCAAAACCAACAGAAAGAGGTCCAACCAATCAATAACAGAATGCCAAAAATAGAGAACACTCTGAAAAGGCAGAGGAGTAGAACAGACGAGATGGAAGGCAGAACCAGTGAGCTGGAAGACAAATCTCTGAATACCACTAAGAAAGAAGAACAAACACAAAAAAGGATTACAAAATTCTGAAGACAGTCTAAGATTCATGTTGGACAACATGAAGAGGAATAAGTTAAGAATTATCAACATTTCAGAACAAGAAGAATCCCAAAAGTCCACAGAGGAAATAGTTGAAGAACTGCTGAAAGAAAATTTCTCTAACATCCTGAAAAGTGAAAAGATAAATATTCAAGAAGCTCAATGAACTCCAGGAAGAATAGACCCCAAAAGAAAATCACCAAGACATATCATA
>NW_006409178.1:174841-192525 GCF_000296735.1 Chrysochloris asiatica
GCGGAGCGGCTGGTAGTTTCGAACCACTGACCTTAAGGTTCGCAGCCCGATTCGTAACCACTACGCTACCAGAGCCCCATAGCTCATGTCAATTAATATGCACAAAATATAATTAAAGAGCTATGGGCTTAACTTTGAGGTAAGAGAGTTGGCTTTATATACTAAGCTATGCTTTGGTTTCTAGTAAACTAATTTATATGTTTTTAAAATTACTTCTCCTAGATATCTTAATTTTGAAATTACTAATATGATACCTACATAGACAATCCATGTAATGGGAACATTATAAATGTTAAGTAAGAGAATGTATTTGTAAAGGCCAAATATAAAGCATTCTATTGTTATTTTAATTCCATTTTATATAATATAATTCACAGTCAGTTTTAGAGTATGTCAGACACACAGCTCATTCCAACAGGTATGTTTATGAACAAGGTCACCGAAAGGAACTCTTATGTAAACTATGTAAATAGTAAAAATATCAGCTATAAATTATATCACATTTTCCATTATAAACAATTGTCTAATTTTCTTTTCGGGGCTTATAAAGAGATCTGAAGGTGAGTTTTTTGTCTTCTTCTACAAACAGTGTTCACATTAAAAGCAAATCAATTCCAGCTGAATTTCACCAAAATCTTTTTTATAGTGTTTTAAAATCTCTAAATTTTACAATTAACCAACAGTATCATACTTGGATCCTAAAGAAGAACATGGTTTTTTTGAAAACTTTAATGAATTTTTAAAAAATATGTTATCAAAAATCACTGGAAAACTGAATCTTCTGTGAAATCACCAGTTAGTGATTGACAAAGGAGGAGACTGATGAGGAAGAAAAAAGAGCGGCAGGAAGCACACAGAAAATATTTAATGGAAGCCAAGCAATCTCATTTGAAGAATGGATAGGTGCACACTATAAATATCATAGAAACATCAGGACACTTAATAAGTAAATAACTTCTTTGTAAAGGCTAAAGGTGTTCAGTGTGCTCATGAGAGAATAGTTGAACAACACAGGTAGTAATGGGAGAGCATTGATCTACCCTAATAAATGTCTATCCTTTGCAAATGTGAGGTGCTGTGCGTTAATGCACTAGACTGCCAAGTCATTTGAACTGAAATGTCGGTGGTTCAAGCTCACCAGCTACTCCTCAAAAATCCTAGGCAGGGTCACTATAGTTTGGAAGCAACTCGACTGCATATAACAACAACATTGTAAATGTCTTTCTATACTTTTAATATAGGAGTCTTGGTGTGGTGCTGTAATATAAGCACTGGACCAAAGTTCAGTTTGAACCACATGGTCTGTTGTTCAAAGTCACCAGCCACTCCTTGGAAACTATATACAGGGTTGCTATGAGTCAGAACAGACTCGAGTGCACCTAACAACAACTTGTAATACACGTCAAACATGTTCGCTAGATTCCTTCTTTGATCACATATTAAGTTAAAGTGAAGGAAAAGGAAGCATATGCATATTTATGAAAGATCAGAGTAACTAAAACTTAAAGGTCACCTGTTGTGGCACCATACGATAAGCATTAGGCTGCTTAACACAATATTGGCAGTAGGAAACTCACCCACTGCTCCTTGAAACTCTATAGAAGGTTGTTATGTGTCAGAAGGGAACCAATGGCACTTGACAACAACAATAAACATGATGTTTGATGATCCATGTGCCAAAAGGTGAATTTATGCTCTTACTCACAGTCCTGGTGTAGCGCTGTGGGTTAATGTGCCTGACGGCAAAGCCATTTGAATTGCAAGGTTGGCAGTTTGAGCTCACCAGTTGCTCTTCGGAAACCCTTTACAGGGTCGCTATGGGTCGGAACCAATTTGACAGCACAGAACAACAATAACACATTGTAACACAGTGATAAACTCATAATGCATCACACACTTACAGAAAAGAGCTATCTCATAAAATATTCACAGATGAGAGAATTTTTAAGACTTTGGGTTAGGCATAGAGTTCCCACTTATGACAGGTCCTTGAAATAAGTATATCTAATTGACTTCATTAAAACTTCAAACTTTTGTTTCCAAAAGGCAAAATGAAGCACAAAACTTACATACAAGCAATGTACATGGAGAAAATATTTATATAAATACATATCTGTTAAAGGATTACCTTCCTGAAAATATTTGAGCTATTAAAGACAGTTCTGAAAGTTGAAGAGAAGGGTACAATAAGGAGTTGATGAGAAGGAAAAACACATTGTGTATTAGAGTGGAAAAGGATAAAGAGGGTCAATTAAAACACACACACACTATCAATTTTTTCTGTGCTGTTTTTCAGAAAAAATTAAGGAAGAAATAAGGAACTTCCTTATATTCCTTCATAATTAAATGCTACCACAAAGAGACTAACCAATTACAACACTTATTTTTAATATCATTTAAATATACATGTATTGACCATTCATTTACTAAATTTTTCAAATTATCGTCTTAAAGAATTCTTAAAAAGGTAAATCAGCCCCAGTTCCTAAAGTTTTCACATCTACTCTTAATCTTCCACAGACATGCCAGGGTTTTTAAGGCTTTACTTACTCAAAGTGGATCACTGGGCTTTATCTCAGGTAGCACTTCTGGGTTAATCCAGCCTCCAACCATTGTCTTTACAAGATGACATTTAACCATCTGCAACACAGACACACTCTTTAAAGCTTCAGTCATATATAATAGAAATTATTAAGGAGAATCATAACTTGATAATCTTAAGGCAATGCTGTTTATATTATCTAACAATTTTCTGTCAGTTTGTGGCAATGTTGTGGTTTTTTTGTTGCTGTGATGTTTCAAGCTATTCACCAACAGTAAATACCATCGTATTCAGCAAGTGTGACAGGATTCAGAAGAACTTCCAGACTAAGACATGGTAGGAAGGAGGAGAGGCAGACTGCTTCTGAATGGTTAGTCACTGTAAACTCTTAACAATAACAATAAGAACATTATTTGATATAGTACCAGAAGATGAGTCCCACAGTTCAAAAGTAATTCTAAACAAAATTGTGAGAGAGCCACATCCTTAAAAGTAGAGCTATCCTTAATGATGCGGAAGAAGCTAGCCATTCAAGACCATCATTTGATGATGGGTCGTAACTCAAACTCAGCAAAAAACAGTTGCAACATTGTTGTTGTTGTTATGTGCTGGCAAGTCAATTACAACTAATAGAGATGTGAAAGTTGTACAAAGAATTAGGAAGACCATAGAAGAAATGAGGCCTTTGACTTTGGTGTTGGAGAAGACTATTAAAGGTGCAATGGACTGCCAGAAGGACAGACAAATCTGTTTTGACAGAAGTGCAACCACAATGCACCTCGGAAACCAAGAAAGCCAGACTTCATCTCTCATACTTCACACATATTGCCAGGAGGGAATAGTACTTGAAGAATGACATCTTTCTTGGTAAAGTGGTGGCTCAGCAAAAAGAGAAAGACACCCAATGACTTAGACTGCCACAGTGGCAGGGTCATCCAGCTTAAGTGTGGAAGCAATTGTGAGGATGGTGCAGGACCAGGTGGTGTTTCATTCTATTGTCTATGTGGTCTGTATGGGTTAGAACAGAACATTAACAACAACATTCGGAGCAAATAATCTGAAAAGCTGGCTTATATGAAGAAGAGTGTTTCATAAGGATTAAAGGAAGAGTCATTAGCCACCTTTGATATGAAGATGATACAACCTTGCTTGTTTAAAGGATACAACTTAAAATACTCACTATGAGATCAAATACTACAGCCTTCAGAATGGATGTCATCTCAATGTAAAGAAGAGAAAAAAAAAAAAACAAAACCCTCACAACTGGCCCAATAAAGAAGAACCTGATAAATGGGGGAAACACTGAAGTTGTCAAAGACTTCATGTTGCTGTACTCCACGATCAACACTCATGACAGCAGCAGTCAAGATATCAAATGTCATATTTCATTAGGCAAAACTGCTATACAAGCCCTCTTTAAGGTGTTTAAGAACAAGCCATAGTATATTCAGGTGCTTGATATCAGCACATGTCCAGAAACAAGATAAAATGGCTGAGACAAATTAGCTTAAGGTAGACCTGGACTCTATTCTGTAAGGAGGGGAGGCCTTGGAAATGCCTGAAAAGGAATTCAGAAAAATGATTATTAAATGTTTCAAAACACTTAACAATGGAGTTGAGAAAAATCAGGAAGAAGTCAGAAAAGCAGTACAGGAACAATCAAATAGATACAGTATTGGAAACAATTCAAAACCTATAGAAAGAGATTCAAACAATCAATACTAGAATATCAGAAATAGACAATACACTGAAAGGGCAAAAGGGTAGAAGAGATGGAAGACAGAACTAGTGAAGTGGAGGACAAATCTCTCAATACCACTAAGATAGAAGAGCAAGCAGAAAAAAGGATACAAAAATCTGAAGAAGGTCTAAGATTCATGTTGGACAATATGAAGAGGAATAACTTAAGAATTATTGGCATTCCAGAATAAGAAGAATCACACAAGTCCACAGAGGAGGTAATTTAAGAGCTTCTGGAAGAAAATTTCTCTAACTTCATGAAAAGTGAAAAGGTAAACATTCAAGAAGCTCAACGAACCTCAGGAGAGATAGACCCCAAAATGAAATCTCCGAGATATATCATAATCAAGCTCTCCAAAATCAAAGATAAGGAGGCAATCCTGAAAGTAGCTAGGGAAAAAAGAAGCGTTATATACAAAGGCAAGCCAAGTCAGATTAAGTTCTGATATCTCAGGAGAAAACACGCAAGCAAGAACACAATGGGGAGACATATATAAAACCTTGAAAGAAAAAAAACTGTGAACCAAGAATCCTTTATCCAGCATCCTTTATCCAGCAAAGCTATCAATCAAATACAAGAGTATAATCAAAACATTCCAGGAAAAACAGAACCTAAGTGATTTTGCCAAGGCCATCCCTGAGCTAAAAAACATCCAAAAGAGTTCTGAGAACCAACAATAACAGACAATAACCAGAGATTGACATACGTGGCAGCACCTCCCAGAATTAAATCAACAGATGGAAGCATCAAAAACAGAACAAAACTATAAGAACAAACTCAGAGAACCTGGAGGTCAGTCTATGATCAAGCAAGAACAATGTGAAAGAAGGTAAACACATAGGAACAGAGATCCTGGTGGTGAGAAGGTCAGATAGATTACAGGATAAAATAGACTATCCTAAATGGAGGGACAATTTAATAGAATATAAGTAACCTCAAAGAACATTCATACTTCACAACATACCAAGAAAACAAAAATCCAAGAAGAACTTGGAAACTATGAAGAAACTGACAAGAAAGAACACAAAAAATATGAAACAAACACAGGAAGACATGCAGAACAAAGAAACCAGAAGCACCATAAAAAAAAAAAAAAAAGAAAGACAACAATTAATCCATACTTATTGATAATTACACTGAATGTAAATGGTTTAATCGCACCAGTTAAGAGACAGAGAGTGGCAGAATGGGTAAGAAAACAAGATCCTTCAATACGCTGTCTGCAAGAGACACATCTTATACACAAAGACAAAAACATACTAAAAGTCAAAGGATGGCAAAAAATATACAAAGCTATTTGCAATCAAAAACAAGCAAGAGTGGCAAAACTAATCCTGGATAAAATAAACTTTAAGGCAGAAACCAACATAATAGATAAAGATGGGCATTATGTCATGATTAAAGGGACAATTGAAGAAGATGACATCACCATAATAAATATCTATGCTCCCAATGAAAGAGCTTCAAAATATATAAAGCAAATTCTAATAGATTTGAAGAAAGAAATAGACAAATCTACAATAACAGTGGGCAATTTGAATACACCACTTTTGAAAATGGATAGAACAACCAGAAAGGAATTCAACAGAGACACAGAGGAACTAAACAACACAATCAGTCAACTGGACCTTATAGATGTGTACATAGCATTCAACACAACAACAGCATAATACACATTCTTTTCCAGTGCACATGGAACATTCTCCAGAATAGACCATGTGTTAGGCCACAAAACAAACCTTCATAAATTTACAAACATTAAAATACTACATAGCATCTTCTCAGACCACAATGATATCAAATTAGAAATCAACAATAGGAAGATGAAGGAAATAAAGAAAAACATATGGAAACTGAATAACACCCTGCTGAAAAGCGAATGGGTAATAGAAGAAATAAAACTTGAATTCACAAAGTTCCTAGAAACAAATGAGAAGGAAAGCACAACATACCATAATCTTTGGGACATGGCAAAAGCAGAGCTGAGAGGACTGTTTCTGGCAATAAATGCACACATCCAAAAAGAAGAAAGAACCAAAATCAACACATAATCATAACATCTCCCAGAACTAGAAATAGACCAACAAAGTAAACCTACAGTCAACAGAGAAAGGAAATAATAAAGATTAGAGCAGAAATAAATGAGATAGAAAACAGAAAACTATAGAAAGAATCAATAGGACAAGAAGCTGGGGCTTTGAAAGAATTAATAAAATTGACAAACTATGGCAAACCTAACAAAAGAAAAGTGGGAGAAGACACAAATAACATGCATAAGAAATCATAATAGTGATGTCACAACAGAACCAATAGAAATAAAAAGGATAATAACAGAATATTATGAAATGTTGTACACCAATAAATTTGACAACCTAGAGGAGATGGATACATTTGTAGAAAAGCACGACCTACCTAAACTTACACAGAGTGAAGTAGAAAACTTAAACAGACTATAACAAAGAAAGAAATTGACCAGGTTATCAAAAACTCCCAAAGTTCAAAGGGCTTTGCAGTCTGGCGCAATAAACCACAGCGCCACACCAGGACTCAGTAGAGAGATGCAAATCAAAACAACAATAAGATATTACCTCACACCAACAATAACAGCAAAGTTCAAAAATGCAGAGGACAATAAATGCTGGCGAGGATGTGGAGTGACTGGGACCCTCCTACATTGCTGGTGGGATTGCAAAATGGTCCAACAACTCTGGAAAACAGTATGGCGCTTCATCAGAAAGTTGGAAAAGAAATATCATATGATCCAGAAATTCCCCTATTTGGTATATATCCACAAGAAATATGAGCCATGACATAAGTATAGATCTATGCACACCAATGTTCATAGCAGGACTATTTACAATAGCAAAAAAGATAGAGACAGCATAAGTACCCATCAATGGAAGCATGGATAAACAAACTTTGGTATATACACACAGTGGAATATTATGTTACCTTGAAGAATAACAAGGAAGCTGTAAGCCACCACATAACATGGATGAACTTTGAGGACATTACGTTGAGTAAAATTAGTCAGTCATAAAAGGACATATATTGCAGAAGACCATTATTATAAAAGCTTAAGAAAAAATACCCATACTAAAAGAGAAAAAAAATTGGTGGTTAACGGTGGGGTGTGGTGGTGGTGGCATTTTGGGAGAGGTTTAGGGAAGTGGCAACAAAGCACAGGGTAGGGGGCTGACACATTATAGTTTAGGTATTGGGGAAGACAATACACAAGAAAGGGTAGGGGGTAGAAGAACAAGGTAGATAAGGGAACACTGAGACAAGTTTGAATGGGCTAAATAGGACCAAGGTAAATCGTGATGCATGTTCAACTTGGAACAACAGGGCTATGTGATACAGGGATCGAGGCAAAGTCTGAAAAGGGGAAATAATTCCAACCACACTCAATAGACTCCTGTTAACCTGGATTGAGACCTGGTTGTCCAGAAGTATGATGAGACCTGGGACTCCTGGACCATAGGACAGGGACATGGTCACAGAGGAGCAGAGTGGAGTGTGAAGCATCCACCCATACTTGCAGATAATACCCACTTGATCTGGCTTCAATGGCTGGATGATCAGAACTCGACTAGAGGAAGAAAGAAGAGGAAAAAAAGAGTAATTCGGTACAATTTGATGAACTTGACCTATACTTACGGAATTAGTAGCTCAAAAGAGGAAACTAATCTTTACTGTGAGAATTAATTCCACCCCCTAGGTACATAGGGTTGACAAGGATGGACAATTTAAACATTGGCTATGCAAAATGGGGGGAATACAAAGGGATGAAGTGACTGGCTTACAAGCTTTCAAGAGGGAGCCTAGTTCCTGAGAGTGCAGGGGAAGATAGAATCTCCACTGAGTCATTTCCAACTTGTCTGGACAGGGCTGGTGGAAGGAGATGGGAGTAAGACTCTTGTCATTCAATAGTGAATAATTACTATCAGGACTGACTGTGAGAGTTGAAAATGTAAAGGTAGACATTTTGTAACAAAAGGAGGGGAGTGGTTGATTTTGCAGTCCATGAGTGGAGGACCCTAGGACCATCAGGGGAGAAAAGCAGAGCATAGGATCTTATCCAGAGGAGCAGTGATGCCAGAGATGGAAGCAGAGATGATGATGTGGAGAGATGGAGCACCTAGGGACTCTGGACTCAGGAAGGGAGAGGGGCTGTGTGCTGATGGCCGGAAAGCATGCTTGTGAGGTGTGCCTTTTGGTTGTTTGACGATGTATGGAGGGGATTGTAATCATTGTAATGAAATAATACACAATAGGAAGAATGTAAAGCTGTTGGTCTCCCATATACACTATCACTTAAGTCACAATAAAAACGTAAAAAAAAAAAAAAGAATTCATTATAAAAAAAAGAGCCTTGAAAGATTTGTTCAAATTTATAGGTGTGTCAGGGGCCTTGAAGAGAAGCCTAAAGGCCCTTTACTGAGATATATAATTTATATAATATAGAGGCTTAAACCTATTGTAAATAAATAATGTTGTTGTTATGTGCCATGGAGTCATTTCCGACTCATAGCAACCCTGTGCAGGGTTTCCGAGGCTGTAAATCTTTACGGGAGCAGAAAGACTCATCTTTTTCCCCCAGAACAGCTGGTAGTTTCGAACTGCTGACCTTGTGGTTCGCAGCCTAATTTGTAACTGCTACGCTACCAGAGCGCCTTAATGAATTACAAGAAATACAAACAAATTTTGTGTTGGTAAATGCTCACCCAAAATACTCTTTGGAAGTCAGGGTGGCTACATTCATCTCTCATGCCTTAGACATATTGCCAGGAAAGACTAGTACCTGGAGAATGACATCAATCTTGGTAAAGTGGAGGGTCAGCTTAAGGAGAAAGGCACTCATTGAGATAGATTGCCACAGTGGCAGTGACAATAGGCTCAAGTGTGGCAGCAATTGTGAGGATGGTGTAGGATTTGTTATATTGTACGGTATGGGTCAATATGAGTCAGAACAAAGCATCAACAACAAAGTGCTAAACAAATAATCTGAAAAAGCTGGATTTTATGAAGAAAAGTGTATGATCAGATTAGAGGAAGATTCATTAACAACCTTCAATAAACAGATGATACAATCCTGCTTGTCCAAAGTAAAGAGAACTTAAATTACTCACTAATGAGATCAAATACCACAGCTTGCTGTATGGATTTCATCTCAATATCAAGAAACAAAAGTCCTCACAACAGATCTAATAACAGCATGATTAATGGACACAAGAGACTGATGCCAAAGATTTCATGTTGCTTGGATCCATAGTCAACACTCATGACAGCAGCAGTCAAGAAATCAAATGACATATTTCACTAGGTAAACACCTCTTTAAGGTGTTCAAGAACAGGCCATGGTATCTTCAGATGCCTCATATGCATGAATTGTACAATTCTAAGGAAGACCAAAGAAGAACTGATGAGTTTGACTTAAGTTGCTGGAGAAGACTATTCAAAGTAGTATGGACTGTCTGAAGAATAAGGCCTGTGTTCAACAGCTAGAATGATTCTTGAAGGCAAGGATGGCGAAACTTCATCTCTCATATTTTGGACCAG
This sequence comes from Chrysochloris asiatica, assembly GCF_000296735.1. Classification (NCBI taxonomy): domain Eukaryota; kingdom Metazoa; phylum Chordata; class Mammalia; order Afrosoricida; family Chrysochloridae; genus Chrysochloris; species Chrysochloris asiatica. The sequence goes on from NW_006409178.1 coordinate 184,687, forward strand.
TCCCTGGAGAAGGACATTAAGCTTGGAAAAGTCAGAAAAACAGAGGAGACCCTCTGTGAAATAGGACTTTGTCAGGACTAATGGGCTCAAGCATCATACCCATTGTGCAGATATTACTGGACCAGACATTTTTTTTGTTCTGTTGTGAACATTCTTTCATTCTGTGAGAGGGAGGCAGCTCAGTGGCACCTGATGACAGCAAGATATCTACCTTTATATTACATAAAATAGCAATGATTGCAAGAATGGCACAGGACTGGCCAGTGTGCTCTTTATTCTTGGTGATGTCATCATGATGTTCAACCAACTTGATGGCACTTAACAAGAACAGATAATATAAACACAAGTTCATCAGTACTTTCATATTACATAGAATATATATTGTTCATTAAGGAGCTCTGGTAGCATAGTGGTTATGAATTGGGCTGCGAACCTCAGGGTTAGCAGTTTGAAACTACCAGCGGCTCTGTGGGAGAAAGATAAGGCTTTCTGCTCCCATAAAGATTTACAGCCTCGGAAACCCTGTACAGGGTCGCTATGAGTCAGAACCGACTCCACGGCACATAGCAACAACAAATATTGTTCACTGTGTCTACCAAGTAATTTGAATGTTTGTTATTCCACTTGAAAATTCTTTGATTTATCCTTTAATAATATTTTGTCATTCCCTCCCCTGCCCCCACCCCAAATTTTCTGATTTTTTTCCATTTTATTTTCCAGGGATAATGATGGAAGAGCGCGGTATGTTTTTCTCTTTGCATGAAATGCAAAGGATGTAAATAGAGGAAAGTCGGTGCCAGACTATATGAGTTCAAGACTTTGAATACCTGGGTACTGGATTGGGAAATGACTTTGAGCAGGTCCAGGTGGGGCATTGTGGGTTAATGCGCCAGGCTGCAAAGCCGTTTGAAGTTTCAAGTTCACCAGCCGCTCCTCGGAAACACTATATAGTGTCTCTGTGGGGCGTAACTGACTCAACGGCACATAACAGCAACAACAACATATAAGTTAAAGTCGTGTGGACTGTAAGGTCAGTTGTTCGAGCTCACCAACTGCTCCTCGGAAACCTATGCTATGGGTAGGAACAGACTTGAAAGCACTTAAAAACAACAACATATGAATAAAGCAGTCCTGCTATGTATGGAGCTGTGGGTTAATGTGCTGGACTGCAATGTAGGTTTGAACCACTAGGTTTGTGCTTCAAACTCACCTGGTGCTTCCTGGAAAACATTATATAGGGTCGTTATGAGTCGGAACTGACTTGATGGCACTTAACAACAGCAACATATGAATTAAATTTCTGTTGCTTCAATTATAAATTTGTTTATACTCAAATTTTAAAAGGATTTTTGTCTTTTTTTTTTTCCAGAAGGAAGAAATGTAAAGGGTGAGAAAATTATTTTCATTCATATCCAGTGTATATAACTGCAGGAACAACAAATGCAGATGACGTGAGGGTGTACCAGTCAATATCCAGACATTATGCATAAATTGTTTTTCTCCATAGTAATTTCATCTTTTTGAACTGCTTTGTCCTTAATAGTAAATTGCATCTATCTTTTCAATGAATCTTGTTCAACCAGAAAAAAAGGTGGCAGAGAAAAAACACTAGCTCGTGTCAACTCATATGCACAAAATATAATTAAAAGGATATGTATGGCCTTAGTTTTGAGGCAAGAAAATTGACTTTTTATACTTTCTTTAAAGATAGATGTTTTGGTTTCCGTTAACCTAATATATATGTCTGTTAATTATTTGACCTCGATATCTTAATTTTTAAATTACTGATATTATACCTACATAAATAATCCATGCCATGGGAATATATAAAGGTTAAGTAAGAGACTGTATTAGTAAAGGCCAAATAGGAAGCATCCAACTGTTATTTTAATCTCATTTCATAAAAGTCATGGTAAACATTAAAGTATGTCAGACCCCTAGCTCATTCCAACCTGTATCCTTATTAACAATGCCATGCAAAGGCACTCGTATGTAAAATATGTAAATAAATAAAATAGCAGTTAAAAATTATGTCACATTTTTGATAAATGATTGTCTGATTTTCTTTTCAGAGATGGTACAGCAATTTGAAGGTGAGTGTTTTGTTTTCCTGTACAAACAGAAATCATCCCCAAAGCAAATTAAATCCAGCTTATTTCACCATAATCATTCCACAGTGTTTTAAAATGTTTAAATGTTATGCTAAGCTAACAGTACCACACTTGGATTCTAAAGCAGAACATAATTTTTTTTAAACTTTAATGAATACTTCAAAATAATATGCAATCACAAAATGACTAGCAACTGAATCTCCTGTGAAGACACAAATTTATGATTGGCAAAGGAGGGAGAGACACTATAGAGGAGACTGATGAGGAAGAAAAAGAGTGGCAGGAGACATAGAAGAAATGTTTAATGGAAGCCAGGCAAGGTCATTTGAAGAATGCATAGGTGCACACTATAAATGTCATAGAAATATCAACATAGTAAATATGCAAACACCCTCTTTGTACAGGCTATATGGCTTCAGTGTGCTCATAAGAGAATAGGTGGACAGCACACATGAGAATGGGAGAGCACTGATTTGCCCTACTAAGTTTTTCGTTTAGTGTAAATGTTTTTCCAGACTTTTAATACAAGAGTCTTTGTGTGGTGCTATATTATAAGCACCAGACAGCAAGTGGTTCAAAGTCACTAGCCATTTCTCGAACACTCTATACAGGGTTGCTATGAGTCAGAACAGACTTGGAGGCACCCAACTACAACTTAGAATAAACGTCAAACGTGTTCTCTAGATTCCCTCTTTGGTCACATATTACATTAAATTGAACATTATTCTTGGCAAAGTGTATTGTCTGCAAAAGAAGAGGAAGACTCCTTGGATTAAAATGAATTAATACTGTGTCAGCATTGATAGGTTCAAGAGTAACACCCATTGTGAAGGATATGTTGGACAAAGCATCATTTTGTTATGTTGTGAACAGGGTCATTGTGAGTGGGAGACAATTCGAGGGCACCAACTAACAGCAACAACAGCCCTACCTTTATGTTACATAAAATAGCAGTGACTGAGAGAATGTCACATAACTGACCACTGTGTTGCTTTATTCTTGGTAGTGTCATTAATGATGCTCAAGCAATGTGATAGCAATTAACACAGAGAACAGATAATATAAACACATGCCTATCAATACTTTTATAATACATAGAACACATATTGTTCATTGGGTCTGAAAATCAATAAGAATGTTTGTAATACAATTTGAAAATTCTTTGATTTATCCTTTAATAATATTTTGTAATGGGTTTTTCTTCTCAAAAATTTCTGATTTTTGTGTATTTTATTTGCCAGGGAAAAAGATGGAACAGAGTGGTAAGTTTCTCTCTTTACAACAAGACAAAGGATAAAACTAGAGGAAGGTCATTGCTAGACTGTTTTGAGTGTGAGGCTTTGAATATCTGGGCATCAGATTGGGAAAATGTTTTTGGCCATGACTACATGAATTGGAGTCCTAATGTGGTTCTGTGGGTTAATGCACCAGACTGCAAAGCCATTTGAACTGTAAGGTTGGCTGTTCAAGCTCACCAGGTACTCCTTGGAAACCCTATACAGGGTCCTTATATGTCGGAATTGACTCAATGGCACTTAACAACAACAACAACATGAATTAATGAGTTAACAGTGGGTTAATACTGGGGACTGCATGGTGTGTTTGAACTGCCAGGTCGGTGGATCAATCTCACCAGCCACTCCTCAGAAACCCTATATAAGGGTTCCTATGAGTCAGAACAATCTGGGTGGCATTTAACAACAACTGCATATGAATTAAGTATCTGTTACATCTTTTGAAAACGTGCTTCTAATTAAATAAAGGATTTTTGTCCTTTAAAGTGAAGGGTGAGAAAATTCTTTTTCATTCATATCCAGAGTAAATAACTGAAGGAACTACACATGTAGATGATGTGAGGGTGTTCTTATCAGTACCTAAAAATTATGGATAAATTGTTTTTTTCCATTATAATTTCATCTTATTGAATTACCTTTTTGATAATCGTAAATTGCTTCCATCTATTTGGTGAGTCCTGTTGGTTAATCAGAAAATCAGATGGCAGACAAAGAAGACTAGCTCATGTCGACTCATATGCACAAAATGTAATTGAAGGGGTATAGGCAGGCTTAGGCTTGAGGCAAGAGAGTTGATGTTTTGTACTAAGCCATGCTTTGGTTTCTGGCAACCAAATTTATATGTCTTTAAATTACTTTACCTAGATATCTTAGTTTTGAAATTATTAATATTATACCCTACATAAACAATCCACGTCATGGGAACATCATAAAGGTTAAGTAAGAAAATGTATTTGTAAAAGCCAAATAGAAAGCATCCTATTACTATATTATTCACCTTTCTTATAATATAATTCAGTCAGTTTCAAAGTATGTCAGACTCACAGTTCATTTCAGCATGCATGTTTATCAACAATGCCACACAAAGGCACTCTATTTTAAATACATACATAATTAAAATATCAGTAAAAATTTTTGTCACATTTTTCCTTCATATATGATTGTCTAATTTTCTTTTCAGTGTTTACAAAAAGATCTGAAGGTGAGCTTTTTGTCTTCCTCTACAAACAGAAATCCTTCCAAAAGCAAATTAATTCCATCAATTACACCACAATCTTTTTCACAGTGATTCAAACGTCTAAATGTTATGCTTAGGTAGTAGTGCCATACTTGGATCCTAAAGAGGAATATATTTGGAAAACTGTATTGAATTTTTCAAAAAATATGCAATCACAAATAAAATGACTAGCAAACGGAATCTCCTGTGAAATCACAGAATTATGGTTGTCAAATGAGTGAGAGACACTATAGAGGAGACTGATGAGGAAGAAAAGGGTCGCAGGAGACATAGAGGAAATGGTTAATGGAAGCCAGGCAAGGTAATTTGAAGAATACATAGGTGCACACTATATATTTCATAGAAACATCAAGAGAGTTAATATGCAAGAACCCTCTTTGTAAAGGCTATATGTGTTCATTGTGCTCATAAGATAATGGTTAGACAGCACACATAACAATGGGAGAGTACTGATTTGCTCTAGTAAGTTTTTCATTTATTGTAAATGTTTTTCAATACTTTTAATACAGGAGACTTTGTGTGGAACTATGAGTCAGAAAAGACTAGAAGGCACCCAACTACAACTTAGAATACATGTCAAACATGTTCTCTAGATACCCTCTTTGATCACATACTACATTAAATTGAACAAAAAGGATGTATATGCATATTAATGAAAGATCAGAGTAACTGAAATTTAAAGGTCAACTGTTGTAGCATATAGAATAAGCAATGCCCAAAGTTGGCAAAAAAAACCTCACCCATCATTCTTTGGAATCCTATAGAGGTTTGCTATGAGTCATAATGCAATGAATGACACTTAACAACAACAACAAACATGATTTTTAATAATCCATGCACCAAAATGTGAATTCAGACTTTTGCTCACATCGTAACACAGCAATAAGTTCAGAATGCATCCCACACTTACATCAAAGAGCTATCTGATAACATATTCACAGAGGAGAGAATCTTCTACTTCAGCATTAGGCACAGAGTTCCCACTTAAGCCCATTCCATGAAATAAGTTGATATAATTGACCTCATTAAGACTCCAAAATTTCATTTCTCAAAAGGCACAATAAAGCAGACAACATAAATGTCATGCCACATATGATAGAAAGTATTTATATAAATTCACGTCCATTAGAGGATTACCTTTCTGAAATATTGTTTATATGAAGTATTAAAGACACTTCTGCAAGTTCAAGAGAAGGGTACAAGAGGGAGTTGATGAGAAGGAAAAACACATCATGTGTTTGAGTGGAAAAGAACAAAGAAAGTCAATTCCAAAAACCACTAACCATGTTTTCTGTACTGTTTTTCAGAAAAAATTAAAGAAGAAATAGGTAGGTTCCTTATATTCCTTCATAAACAAATGATATCATGAATAGACTAACCAATTTGAACACTTATTTTTAATGTCATTTAAATATGCACGTTGTTGTTGTTAAGTGCCATCGAGTCGGTTCCAACCCATAGTGACCCTGTACAGGGTTTCTGAGGATGTAAATCTTTACGGGAGTAGAAAGCCTGATCTTTCTCCCGCGGAGCAGCTGGTAGTTTCGAACCGCTGACCTTAAGGTTCTCAGCCTGATTCGTAACCACTACGCTACCAGAGCTATGCACGTACTGATCATTAATTTAGTAAATACTTCAAATTATTATTTTATAGAATTGTTAGAAAGCTTAATCATCAGCCCTACTCCCAAAAGCCTTCATATCTACACCTAGTCTTCCTCATGTGCATGTGTTGGTTGGACAATGTCTATGGAAGACCAGAGAGTTGATGAGTTTGACTTAGGTGTTGGAGAAGAATATTCAAAGTATGATGGTCTGCCATTAGAATAAGCAGGTCTGTGTTGGAAGGGGTACAGCCAGCATGATCCTTGGAGGCAAGTATTGTGAGACTTCATTTCTCATACATAAAACCAGTCTCTGGAAAAGGACATTATGCTTGGCAAAGTGGAAGATCAGTGAAAAAAGAGGAAGATCCTTTAGTTTGAAATGAATTAATACTGTGTCAGCACTGATGGGTTTGAGAGTAACACCCATTGTGAGGATATATTGGACAAGGCATTGTTTTGTTATGCTGTGTACAGGGTCACTGTGACTGGGAGACAATTCGAGGCACCAACTAACAGCAACAACAGCCCTACCTTTATATTACATAAAATAACAGTGATTGAGAGAATGTCACAAAACTGGCCACTGTGTTGCTTTGTTCTTGGAAGTGTCCTTAATGATGCTCAAGCAACATGATGGCAATTAACAAGAAGAACAGATAATATAAACTCAAGTTTATCAGTACTTTCATGGTACATAGAACACATATTGTTCATCGGGTGTACCAATCAATAAGAATGTTTGTAATTCAATTTGATATTCTTTGATTCATCCTTTAATAATATTTTGTAATGGGTTTTGTTACCAAATATTTCTGATTTTTGTCTATTTTATTTTCCAGGGAAAAAGAAGGAACAGAGTGGTAGGTTTCTGTCTTCATGTGAATGCAAAGGATGTAAATAGAGGATTGTCATTACCAGACTGTATGAGTGCGAGGCTTTGCGTATCTGGGCATTGGAGTGGGAAAATGTTTTTTGGCCATGGGTCGCTATGGGTCAGAACCGACTCGGCAGCACTTAACAAAGACATCAACATAAATTAAGGAATCCTGGTGTGGTGCAGCAGGCCAGTGCACTTGAACTGCAAGGTTGGTGGTTCAATCTCACTGGGTGCCCCTCAGAAATCCTATGCAGGGTTCTATGAGTCGGAACAGACTCCATGGCACTTAATAGCAACAGCATATGAGTTAAATTTCTGTTACTTCTTTTGAAAACTTGCTTCTACTTAAATGAAGGATTTCTGTCCTTTAATGTGAAGAGTGAGAGATATATTTTCATTCACATCCAGAGGGTATAAATGAAAGTACCACATATGCAGATGATGTTAGGGTGTACCTATCAGTACTTAGACATTATGCATAAATTGTTTTTCTCCATAATCATTTCATCTTATTGAATTACCTTTCTCGGTAATAGTAAACTGCTTCTATCTGTTCAATGAGTCTTGTTGGTTAATCAGAAGAAAAGGCAGCAGAGAAAGACTGTTGTTGTTGTTGTTAAGTGCCTTCGAGTCGGAGCCGACCCATAGCGACCCTGTACAGGGTTTCCGAGGGTGTAAATCCTTACGGGAATAGAAAGCCTCATCTTTCTCC
>NW_006409178.1:197613-198978 GCF_000296735.1 Chrysochloris asiatica
ACTGATTCTTCCTTCCATCTCATCTATTCTACTCCTCTGCCCTTTCAAAGAGTTTTCTATTTCTGCCATTTTGTTGTTGATTGTTTGGACCTCTTTCTGTAGGTTTTGGAATGTTACCAATGCTGTATCTATCTTCTTTGATTGTCCTTGTAGTGCTTTTCTGACTTCTTCCTTATTTTTCTCAACTCCATTGTAAAGTGTTTTGAAACATATTGTAATCATTTTCCTGAGTTTTTTCTCAGGTATTTCCAAGGCCTGCCCTCCTCAAAAATCTTTTTTATAGTGTTTTAAAATGTTTAATTTTTACACTAACCAGCAGTGCATTACTTGGATCCTAAAGAAGAACACAGTTTTGGGGATAACTTTAATGAATTAAAAAAACATATATTATCAAAAGTAAAATTACTAGAAAATGGAATCTTCTGTGGAATCACCAGTTATGATTGACAAAGGAGGATACACTGCAGAGAAGATGAGGAGGAAAAAGAGTGTCAGGAAACACACAGGAAATATTTAACGGAAGCCAGGCAATATAATTTAAAGAATGGATAGGTGCACACTGTTAATATCATAGAAACATCAGGACACTTAATATGTAAATAATTCTTTGTAAAGACTAAAGGTGTTCTGTGTGCTCATGAGAGAATAGTTCAATGACACAGATAGTAATGGGAGAGCATTGATCTACCCTAATAAATGTCCATCCTTTGCAAATGTGAGGTGCTGTGGGTTAATGCGCTAGACTGCCAAGTCATTTGAACTGAAATGTCAGCGGTTCAAGCTCACCAGCTGCTCCTCGAAAACCCTTTGCAGGGTCACGTTGGTTCGGAACCAACTTGACTGCACTTAACAACAACATTGTAAATGTCTTTCTATACTTTTAATACAGTAGTTTTGGTGTGGTGCTATAATATAAGCACTGGACCACAAGTTCAGTATGAACCCCATGGTCTGTTTTTCAAAGTCACCAGCCATTCCTTGGAAACCATATACAGGGTTGCTGTGAGTCAGAACAGACTCGAGGGTACCTAACAACAACTTCTAATACACATCAAACATGTTCTCTAGAGTCCTTCTTTGATCACATATTAACTTAAATGGAAGGAAAAGGAAGCATGTGCATATTTATGAAAGAGCAGAGTAACTACCTTAAAGGTCACCTGTTATAGCACCGTAGGATAAGCATTAGACTGCTTAACACAATGTTGGCAATAGGAAACTCAGCCACTGCTTCTTGAAACCCTATAGAAGGTTATTATGTGTCAGAAGGGAACCAATGGCACTTGACAACAACAATAAACATGATGTTTGTTGATCCATGTGCCAAAAGGTGAATTTATGCTCTCACTCACATTGTAACATGGC
>NW_006409178.1:200378-202359 GCF_000296735.1 Chrysochloris asiatica
ACAACGCTCCTTGGAAGCCAAGAAAGCCAGATTTCACCTCTCATACTTCACACATATTGCCAGGAGGGAATAGTACTTGAATAATGACATCTTTCTTAGTAAAGTGGAGGGTCAGCAAATAGAGAAAGACACCCAATGAATTAGATTGCCACAGTGGCAGGGGCATCCGGTTTAAGTGTGGAAGCAATTGTAAGGATGGTGCAGGACCAGGCGATGTTTCATTCTATTGTCTATGTGGTCTGTATGGGTCAGAATAGAACATTAACAACAACATTCGGAGCAAATAATCTGAAAAGCTGGCTTATATGAAGAAGAGTGTTTCAAAAGGATTAGAGGAAGATTCATTAGCCACCTTTGATATGAAGATGATACAACCTTGCTTGCTTAAAGGATATAACTTAAAATACTCACTATGAGATCAAATACCACAGCCTTCAGAATGGATGTCATCTCAATGTAAAGAAAAAATTCATCACAACTGGCCCAATAAAGAAGAACATGATAAATGGGGAAACACTGAAGTTGTCAAAGACTTCGTGTTGCTGGACTCCACAATCAACACTCATGATAGCAGCAGTCAAGAAATCAAATGTCGTATTTCATTAGGTAAAACGGCTGTACAAGTCCTCTTTAAGGTGTCCAAGAACAAGCCAGGGTACCTTCAGATGCTTGATGTACATGTATACGTTGGAGAATGTCTAAGGAAGACTGTAGAGGTATTGATGAGTTTGAATGAAGGTGCTGGAAAAGAATACTGAAAAAATGACGGACTTCCAGAAGAAATATCAGGTCTGTATTGGAAGGGTTACAGCTAGAGTGCTCCTTGGAGGCAAGGAAGGGAAGACTTGGTCTCTCATACTTTGTACTAGTCATTGGAGGAAAACATTATGCTTGGAAAAGTGGATGATCAGGAAAAAGAGGAAGATCTCCTACGACATGAATTGACACTGTGTCACCAGCAATGGGCTCAAGCATAACAGTCATTGTGAGGATAGTTTAGGAGCAGGCATTGTTTCCTTCTGTTGTGTATAGGGTTGCTGTGAGTGGGAGATAAGTCCACAGCAACAAACAACAACTGCAACATCCCTACCTTTATATTTCATAAAATGATAATGACTGTGAGAATGACACATGACTGGCCACTCTGTTGCTTTATTCTTGGTAGTGTTGTTATGATGCTTAACCAACTTGATGGCACTCAACAGTAGAACAGATACCATAGACACAAGTCTATCACTAAATTCATGTTACATAGCACATATATTGTTCATTGGGAGTCCTGGTGTAGTGCAATGGGTTAATGCGCTGGACTGCAAAGTCATTTGAACTGCAAGGTTGGCAGTTCAAGCTTACCAGTAGCTTATTGGAAACCTTATATGGAGTCGCTATTGTTCAAAACTGACTCAATGACACTTAACAACAAAAACATATTGTTTATTGGATCTACAATCAATGTGAATGTTGGTTATTCCATTTGGATATTCTTCAATTTATCCTTTATTTACATTTTGTAATGGGAGTTTTCCAAAATTGTCTGATTTTTGTCCATTTTATTTTCCAGGGGAAATGATGGAACTGAGCGGTATGTTTTCCTCTTTGCAAAGGATGTAAATAGAGGAAAGTCAGTGCTAGACAATATAAGTGCAAATCTTTGAATATCTGAGTACTGGATTGGAAAAATGGCTTTGTCCATGATTACATGAATTAAGGAATCCTGGTGTGGCGCGGTGGGTTGGTGCACTTGAACTGCAAGGTTGGTGGTTCAATCTCATCAGCTACTCCTCAGAAATCCTATACAGGGTTGCTATGAGTCAGAACAGACTCCATGGCACTTAACAACAACAGCATTTGAATTAAATTTCTGTTACTTCTTTTGAAAACTTGCTTCTACTTAAATGAAGGAGTTTTGTCCTTTAAAGTGAAGAGTGAGAGACTTATTTTCATTCACATCCAGAGTGTATAACTGAAGGAACCACACACG